>NW_025748819.1:0-30554 GCF_021184085.1 Oncorhynchus gorbuscha
GTGTCACGAACCGGCTCAAAGCCCGTAACAAGGAGACAACGTGGAGATAAGGAGTAACAAAAGATATATTTATTAACTAAAGCAACTAAGGAAAATATCCAATGGTGTGTGTAATCAGTAGTCCGTGAGTGGCAGTAGGTGTTTTGCATGCATGGATGTGATAATGCAGGGTGTTGAAAGGTGCCAAAGCACACAAACAAAAGGCCACCAAGAACCACACCACAATCTACAACAGGTGTCTGCATGGAGGAGAGTCTCCTCCATGAATGTGGAAAGGTCTATTTATCCTGGGAGACACCTGGCCCAGGTGTTTCCCATGTAGCTGGCTGACCCTCTCAACTCCCATACCGGCATCCCTAATAAGGAAACAAGAACAAAGACAGAATACGGCAGACAGAGTGGGAGGGTCGTACATTTCCCCCCCATAAGGCAAGCCGGGGACCAACAAGGACCCCGGAACAACTATACCAGCCTCCCGTCCCACATTGACACAGGCCTCTGCGTCCCAAATTGACACAGAGCCTCTGCGTCCCAAATTGACACAGGCCTCTGCGTCCCAAATTGACACAGGCCTCTCGTCCCAAATTGACACAGGCCTCTCAGTCCCCCAAATTGACACAGGCCTCTCGTCCCAAATTGACACAGGCCTCTGCGTCCCAAATTGACACAGGCCTCTGCGTCCCAAATTGACACAGGCCTCTGCGTCCCAAATTGACACAGGCCTCTAGGTCCCAAATTGACACAGGCCTCTGCGTCCCAAATTGACACAGGCCTCTGCGTCCCAAATTGACACAGGCCTCTGCGTCCCAAATTGACACAGGCCTCTGCGTCCCAAATTGACACAGGCCTCTGCGTCCCCCAAATTGACACAGAGCCTCTGCGTCCCAAATTGACACAGGCCTCTGCCCCAAATTGACACAGGCCTCTCGTCCCAAATTGACACAGGCCTCTGTCGTCCCCAAATTGGACACAGGCCTCTCGTCCCAAATTGACACAGGCCTCCTGGGTCCCCAAATTGACTGAGCCTCTCGTCCCAAATTGACAGCAGGCCTCTCGTCCCAAATTGACACAGGCCTCCTCGTCCCAAATTGACACAGGCCTCTGCGTCCCAAATTGACACAGGGCCTCTGCGTCCCAAATTGACACAGGCCTCTGGTCCCAAATTGACACAGGCCTCTCGTCCCAAATTGACACAGGCCTCTGCGTCCCAAATTGACACAGGCCTCTGCGTCCCAAATTGACACAGGCCTCTGCGTCCCAAATTGACACAGGCCTCTGTCGTCCCAAATTGACACAGGCCTCTGCGTCCCAAATTGACACAGGCCTCTGCGTCCCAAATTGACACAGGCTCTGCGTCCCAAATTGACACAGGCCTCTGCGTCCCAAATTGACACAGGCCTCTGCGTCCCAAATTGACACAGGCCTCTGCGTCCCAAATTGACACAGGCCTCTCGTCCCAAATTGACACAGGCCTCTGCGTCCCAAATTGACACAGGCCTCTGCGTCCCAAATTGACACAGGCCTCTGCGTCCCAAATTGACACAGGCCTCTGCGTCCCAAATTGACACAGGCCTCTGCGTCCCAAATTGACACAGGCCTCTGCGTCCCAAATTGACACAGGCCTCTGCGTCCCAAATTGACACAGGCCTCTGCGTCCCAAATTGACACAGGCCTCTGCGTCCCAAATTGACACAGGCCTCTGCGTCCCAAATTGACACAGGCCTCTGCGTCCCAAATTGACACAGGCCTCTGCGTCCCAAATTGACACAGGCAATACGGGGTTTTGCAAAGACACTTTTGTGAGTCAACACATACTCGTCCGCCAAAACCGCAGCTTCAGCAACATTCTTTACTTTCTGTTCATTAATATAAGTGGCAATACGATCAGGAATTGTGTCCTTAAATTGCTCTAACATAATCAGATCACACAGCCCTTGGAAAGTCACAACTGCAGAGGCAGAACACCAGCGATTAAACTGTAAAGATAACTGTCGCGCAAACTCAACATGAGTCTGGTTATCGTCCCTTTTTAAAGTTCTAAATCGTTGGCGGTAAGCCTCAGGGACCAATTCATAAATCTGTAACACAGCTGTTTTAACTTTATCATAACTGGCACTGTCGTGTACACTAAGAGCTGAATATGCTTCCTGCGCTTTACCAGTCAGCACACTGCAACATTAAAGTGCGGTCAGAATCAGGCCAACTCTAGCGTTAGCAACCCGGCTCAAACAACGAAAAGAATGTCTCGGGGTCCCTTTCATTAAACCGAGGCAATAACCGCAAGTTCCCAACAATATCAAATGTCTCTGGGGCACAACCAAAAAGCGGAACTACCCCTAGGTAAATCTGGGTCACCTTCCCAAAACAAACTCTCCCCTGAGATCTTTCCTTCCCTAATCAACTCTATACGTTCTTGTTGCAACTTGATTTTAGCACGCTCCATATATTGTTTAAATGCCAATTCCTTTTCATATTTCACACGATCATGCTCTAGCTTCTCACGATCATGCTGCCGATCATGCTCTAGCTTCTCACGATCATGCTCTAGCTGTAACAAAAGCAGTTCTTTCTGCTGTTCAAAAAGAAGGCTACTAGGACTAACCGATGGAATGGCCATTGTAACGTTATGGGAGACAACAAATCCTCAGCAGAGGCTGGCCCGGTGGTAACTTCAAGAATACCACTCTCCATCAGATTGGCTTTCAATATCAACCTAATAGAATTCTTTAGGCGTTTATCACTAATCTCAACCTTGTAGTGTTCCGCGACCTTCAACAGCTGTTCTTTAGTACCTAAATCTAACAATTCCTCTGATGGAGAGCGAATGAACTTATCTACATAAGACGCCATAATCACACAAAAAAAAATTCTCGCTCTTCCCTCTGCTGAGCACACCAGAACACAACCCGAGAATTGACAATCACCCTGAGCACCACAGAAGAGAGATGAGATATGGAGCTTCCCCAAAACCTACAATAACTCAACCTAGTCTTCGTGCAGATTTGCGGTGGGAATTTACGCACTGTAGCCCGCTGGCAAGGAAATAGAACTCCCCAGCATGCTGGCAAATTCCACCAAGCCACGGATGTGCCCCGAGACAACTGCTCAGTCCACAGACACCACACAAAAATAACAAACATTAACCATGCCCAACATATTCCAAAAAATGAAACACGTCGCTAAACCTATCAGGGAAAAAGGCTATAGCTCCGGGTAGCAAGTTCCACTACCCTACACAAATCTCCTACCGAGGTACACAGCCGATTTACTCACCTCCTCAGACTGACTTCCCAACAGAAAGTAGAACAAGAGTTTCCAGGCTAGGCAAGGCCTGGAAACTAACCATTATACTCTCTCCAACGCAGCACACAAACCAAACAACAAAGGCAACCAATACTGGGCCGATCACACTCAAACACCATATTCAAACCAAACACGTACCTCCACGGTCTCCCAAACCAATAGTTCAAAGATCCCGGATGAGCCCCCACTTGTCACGAACCGGCTCAAAGCCCGTAACAAAGGGAGACAACGTGGAGATAAGTGAGTAACAAAAGATATATTTATTAACTAAAGCAACTAAGGAAAATATCCAATGGTGTGTGTAATCAGTAGTCCGTAGTGTAAGTGAGTGTTTTGCATGCATGAATGTGATAATGCAGGGTGTTGAAAGGTGCCAAAGCACACAAACAAAAGGCCACCAAGAACCACACCACAATCTACAACAGGTGTCTGCATGGAGAGAGTCTCCTCCATGAATGTGGAAGAGGTCTATTTATCCTGGGAGACACCTGGCCCAGGTGTTTCCCATGTAGCTGACGACCCTCTCAACTCCGCCCACCGGCATCCTAATAAGGAAACAAGAACAAAGACAGAATACGGCAGACAGAGTGGGAGGGTCGTCACAGAGGAAGGGGCTGTTGATGGGAGGAAGGGGCTGTTGATGGGAGGAGGGGGCTGTTGATGGGAGGAGGGGGCTGTTGATGGGAGGAAGGGAGGGGGCTGTTGATGGGAGGAGGGGGAGGTGGGGGAAATGACAGGCAGAAGGCCAGGCTTGGTGAGGAGATGTCTGAAAGGCCCTATTATGTTCCATCAAAACTCTATACTATAGAGAATATCTTTGGATCTGACAATTACTTTTTCAATTAACTGGAAAATAAATGTGTTTCCCTCAACGCTGAAGCCCCTAATTGTCTTATTCTTTCTGTGGCTCTAAATTAAAATTCTTAAGTGTGACAATTGTTTTTCATCCAATTATGTAAAGCGCTCCAAGGTCAAACGTTGGCATGTTCTGAGAGAGACGCAGCTTTTTCACATCTCAACTGAAAGAAAACAGGCGGTTGGGGTGCTAGACAACGAGAACAATTCTTCAGTAGTTTCCTTTAGAAATATCTGTATACCATGTACATTGAGGAGCCACTCATGACAGAATCCTCATATCTATATGATTTAGTGTGAGGTACTGTTGGGACCTGTTCCCAGTGGACAGCGTTGCAGTTAACTCCAGTTTATAGACATCCTTACCACGAGTACTGCTCTCTCATGCCTGTTCAAAGGGTGTCTGGAAAAAGATCCTTCCTTCCACACGGGTTATGTAAAGGATGTACAGTTTACTCAGAAAGTATTCAGACCCCTTGACTTTGTCGCGTTACAGCCTTTTTCTAAAATGAATAAAATAAAAAATCCTCAGCAATCTACACACAGTACCCCATAATGACATCCCAATACCCCATAATGACATCCCAATACCCCATAATGACATCACAATACCCCATAATGACATCACAATACCCCATAATGACATCACAATACCCCATAATGACATCAGAATACCCCATAATGACATCACAATACCCCTTAATGACATCACAATACCCCATAGTGACATCACAGTACCCCATAATGACATCACAATACCCCTTAATGACATCACAATACCCCATAATGATGAAGCGAAAAAATATATTTTTTGCAAAGGTATTACAAATAAAAAAACAGAATTAGATTTAAATAAGTATTCAGACCCTTTGCTATAAGACTCGAAATTGAACTCAAGTGCATCCTGTTCCATTGATCATCCTTGAGATGTTTCTACAACTTGATTGGAGTCCACCTGTGGTAAAATCAATTGATTGGACATGATGTGGAAAGGCACACACCTGTCTATATAAGGTCCCACAGTTGACAGTGCTTGTCAGAGCCAAAACCAAGCCATGAGGTCGAAGGAATTGTCCGTAGCAATCGGGGGAGAAGGGTCTTGGTCAGGGAGGTGACCAAAAACCCGATGGTCACTCTGACAGAGCACTAAAGTTCTTCTGTGGAGATGGGAGAACCTTCCAGAAGGACAACGATCTCTGCAGCACTCCACCAATCAGGCATTTATGGTAGAGAGGCCAGACGGAAGCCACTCCTCAGTAAAAGGCACATGACAGCCCGCTTGGAGTTTGCCAAAAGGCACCTAAAGGCTCTCAGACCGTGAGAAACAAGATTCTCTGGTCTGATGAAACCAAGATTGAAATCTTCGGCCTGAATGCCAAGCGTCACGCCTGGAGGAAACCTGGCACCATCCCTACGGTGAGGCATGGTGGTGGCAGCATCAGGCTGTGGGAATGTTTTTCAGCGGCAGGGACTGGGAGACTAGTCAGGATCCAGGGAAAGATGAACAGAGCAAAGTACAGAGAGATCCTTGATGAAAACCTGCTCCAGAGCACTCAGGACCTCAGACTGGGGTAAAGGTTCACCTTCCAACAGGACAAGGATCCTAAGCAGACAGCAAATACAATGTAGGAGTGGCTTCGGGACAAGTCTCTGAAAGTCCTTGAGTGGCCCAGATAGATTCCCGGACTTGAATCCGATCGAACATCTCTGGAGAGACCTGAAAATAGCTGTGCAGCGACACTCCCCATCCAACCTGACAGAGCCTGAGAGGATCTGCAGAGAAGAATGGGAGAAACTCCCCAAATACAGGTGTGCCGAGCTTGTATCGTCATACCCAAGAAGACTTGAGGCTGTAATCGCTGCCAAAGGTGCTTCAACAAAGTACTGAGTAAAGGGTCTGAATACTTATGGAAATGTTATATTTCAGTTTTTTAAATTTGTAATATATTTGCACAAATAAAATAAAAACATTTTTGCTTTGTCATTATGGGGTATTGTGTGTAGATTATTTTGTGTTGCTAAAAACTATTCAATTTCAGAATATGGTTGTAACTTAACAAAATATGGAAAAAGTCAAGGGGCCTGAATACTTTCCGAATGCTCTGTATGCCTCTGCATCAGTCTTCTACCAGATGAGACCAGGTGATAGGGCTGGTGACCAGGTGAGTCTATATAATAGGGCTGGTGACCAGGGTGAGTCTATATGATAGGGCTGGTGACCAGGGTGAGTCTATATGATAGGGCTGGTGACCAGGTGAGTCTATATAATAGGGCTGGTGACCAGGTGAGTCTATATGATAGGGCTGGTGACCAGGTGAGTCTATATGATAGGGCTGGTGACCAGGTGAGTCTATATGATAGGGCTGGTGACCAGGTGAGTCTATATGATAGGGCTGGTGACCAGGTGAGTCTATATAATAGGGCTGGTGACCAGGTGAGTCTATATAATAGGGCTGGTGACCAGGTGAGTCTATATGATAGGGCTGGTGACCAGGTGAGTCTATATGATAGGGCTGGTGACCAGGTGAGTCTATATGATAGGGCTGGTAACCAGGTGAGGCTATATAATAGGGCTGGTAACCAGGTGAGTCTATATGATAGGGCTGGTGACCAGGTGAGTCTATATGATAGGGCTGGTGACCAGGTGAGTCTATATGATAGGGCTGGTGACCAGGTGAGTCTATATGATAGGGCTGGTGACCAGGTGAGTCTATATAATAGGGCTGGTGACCAGGTGAGTCTATATGATAGGGCTGGTGACCAGGTGAGTCTATATAATAGGGCTGGTAACCAGGTGAGTCTATATGATAGGGCTGGTGACCAGGTGAGTCTATATGATAGGGCTGGTGACCAGGTGAGTCTATATGATAGGGCTGGTGACCAGGTGAGTCTATATGATAGGGCTGGTGACCAGGTGAGTCTATATGATAGGGCTGGTGACCAGGTGAGTCTATATGATAGGGCTGGTGACCAGGTGAGTCTATATAATAGGGCTGGTGACCAGGTGAGTCTATATAATAGGGCTGGTGACCAGGTGAGTCTATATAATAGGGCTGGTAACCAGGTGAGTCTATATGATAGGGCTGGTGACCAGGTGAGTCTATATGATAGGGCTGGTGACCAGGTGAGTCTATATGATAGGGCTGGTGACCAGGTGAGTCTATATGATAGGGCTGGTGACCAGGTGAGTCTATATGATAGGGCTGGTGACCAGGTGAGTCTATATGATAGGGCTGGTGACCAGGTGAGTCTATATGATAGGGCTGGTGACCAGGTGAGTCTATATGATAGGATTGGACAGAGAGGATGGTGTGTGTGGACTGGGTGGTCGAAGGCAGCCCTTTACCAGTTGATTAAATGATGAAAAAGCTTGTTAAGGCCTGACACGAGGATCCCGTCTATTCAAACACACCAGAACACAATCTCACATAGAGACACACTCTGTGTCAGCGTAAGGTGATGGCTAAAATGTCTTATTAGGATAGAGACAGTGGCTAACAGGGAAAACAGTGCTCTGCTATGGAAGATTAAACAGTAGCCTATAACACTGTAGATGAGCAGCAGTCGCTTGGGTCTGATAACAAACCGATCCATGTTAGATCACTGTGTCCCCGGCCCCCCTGATCTGCAGAGGGCTGTGTGTTCAGAGTAGCTGGCCATGTCTCCTTTCGTTTAGGGATCATAGCAGATGTCCCCCTCCCACCAACAGAATATCACACACACACACATGGAGGCACACACTCCTCTCTCTCTACACTCTCTCCTCTCACTCTCCTCTCTCTCCTCTCACTCTCCTCTCTCTCCTCTCTCTCCTCTCACTCTCCTCTCTCTCCTCTCACTCTCCTCTCTCTCCTCTCACTCTCCTCTCTCTCCTCTCACTCCTCTCTCTCTACACTCTCTCCTCTCTCTCTCCTCTCACTCCTCACACACTCCTCTCTCCTCTCTCTACACACTCTCCTCTCTCTCTACACTCTCTCCTCTCACACTCCTCTCTCTCTACACTCTCTCCTCTCTCTCCTCTCACTCCTCTCTCTCCTCTCACTCTCTCCTCTCTCTCTCTCCTCTCCCTCTCTCTCTCCTCTCTCTCTCTCTCCTCCCACACTCCTCTCACTCTCTCCTCTCACTCCTCTCTCTCCTCTCACTCTCCTCTCTCTCCTCTCACACTCCTCTCTCTCTACACACACGCCTCTCTCTCTCCTCTCTCTCTCCTCTCACTCTCTCCTCTCTCTCTCTCTCCTCTCTCTCCTCTCACACTCCTCTCTCTCTACACACACTCCTCTCTCTCTCCTCTCTCTCTCCTCTCCCTCCTCTCTCTCCTTTACCATTAAAGAAGTTATGGCAAGACACTTCCGATAGCTTTACAATTCCCTGCAGCTCCTTGTGCACCACACCTCTCCCCTCCCTCCCTCCCTCCCTCCCTCCCTCCCTCCCTCCCTCCCCCCCCCCTCCCTCCCTCCCTCCCTCCCTCCCTCCCTCCCTCCTCCTCCCAACTCTTTCTCTCCCTCCTACCACTCTCTCCTCTCCCTGTCCCCTCCCCTCTCTCTAACACCTCTCCCCTCTCCTCCCACCACACCTCTCCCCTCCCTCCCTCCCTCTCTCCCTCATACCACTCTCTCCTCTCCCTGTCCCCTCCCCCTCTCTCTAACACTCTCCCTCTCCCTCCCACCACACCTCTCCCCTCCCTCCCTCCCTCCCTCCCTCCCTCCCTCATACCACTCTCTCCTCTCCCTGTCCCCTCCCCTCTCCCTCCCCACCACCTCTCCCCTCCCTCCCTCCCTCCTCCTTCTCTCCCTCATACCACTCTCTCCTCTCCCTGTCCCTCCCCTCTCTCTCTAACACTCTCCCCTCTCCCTCCCACACCACACCTCTCCCCTCCCTCCCTCCCTCCCTCCCTCCCTCCCTCCCTCCCTCCTCCCTCCTCCCTCCCTCCCTCCCTCCCTCCCTCCCTCCCTCCCTCATACCCTCTCTCCTCTCCCTGTCCCCTCCCCTCTCCCCCCCACCACCTCTCTCCCTCCCTCCCTCCTCCCTCCTTACCACTCTCTCCCTCTCCCTGTCCCCTCCCCTCTCCCTCCCACCACACCTCTCCCCTCCCTCCCTCCCTCCTCCTTCTCTCCTCCCATACCACTCTCTCCTCTCCTGTCCCCCCCTCTCCCTCCCCACCACACCTCCTCCCCTCCCTCCTCCCTCCCTCCCTCCCTCCCTCCCTCCTCCCTCCCTCCCTCCCCCCTCCCTCCCTCCCTCCCTCCCTCCTCCTTCTCTGCCTCCTACCCTCTCTCCTCTCCTGTCCCCTCCACTCTCTCTAACACTCTCCCTCTCCCTCCCACACCACACCTCTCCCCTCCCTCCCTCCCTCCTCCCCAACTCTTTCTCTCCCTCATACCACTCTCCCTCTCCCTGTCCCCTCCACTCTCTCTAACACTCTCCCTCTCCCTCCCACACCACACCTCTCCCCTCCCTCCCTCCCTTCCTCCCAACTCTTTCTCTCCCTCATACCCTCTCCCTCTCCCTGTCCCCTCCCCTCTCTCTAACACTCTCCCTCTCCCTCCCTCCCACCCTCTCCCCTCCCTCCCTCCCTCCTCCTCCCAACTCTTTCTCTCCTCCTACCACTCTCTCTCTCCCTGTCCCTCCCTCTCTCTAACACTCTCCCTCTCCCTCACCACCTCTCTCCCTCCTCTTCCACACCCTCTCCTCCCACACCACACCTCTCCCCTCCCTCCCTCCTCCTCCCCCACCTCTTTCTCTCCTCCTACACTCTCTCCTCTCCCTGTCCCCTCCCCTCTCTCTAACACTCTCCCTCCCCTCCCTCCCTCCTCCCCCCAACTCTTTCTCTCCCTCATACCACTCTCTCCTCTCCCTGTCCCTCCACTCTCTCCTAACACTCTCCCCTCCCTCCTTCCCACACCCACCTCTCCCTCCCCACACCACACCTCTCCCCTCCCTCCCTCCCTCCTCCCCACCTCTTTCTCTCCCTCCTACCACTCTCTCCTCTCCCTGTCCCCTCCCCTCTCTCTAACACTCTCCCTCCCTCCCTCCCTCCTCCCCCAACTCTTTCTCTCCCTCATACCACTCTCTCCTCTCCCTGTCCCCTCCACTCTCTCTAACACTCTCCCCTCTCCCTCCCTCCCACACCACCTCCTCCTCCCTCCCTCCCTCCTTCCTCCTTCTTCTCTGCCTCATACCACTCTCTCCTCTCCCTGTCCCCTCCACTCTCTCTAACACTCTCCCTCTCTCCTCCCACACCACACCTCTCCCCTCCCTCCCTCCCTCCTCCTCCCAACTCTTTCTCTCCCTCCTACCACTCTCTCCTCTCCCTGTCCCCTCCCCCTCTCTCTAACACTCTCCCCTCTCCCTCCCCACCACCCTCCCCTCACTCCTCCCTCCTCCTCCCAACTCTTTCTCTCCCTCCTACCACTCTCTCCTCTCCCTGTCCCCTCCCCTCTCTCTAACACTCTCCCCTCCCTCCCTCCCTCCTCCCCCCAACTCTTTCTCTCCCTCATACCACTCTCTCCTCTCCCTGTCCCCTCCACTCTCTCTAACACTCTCCCCTCTCCCTCCCACACCACACCTCTCCCTCCCTCCCTCCCTCCTCCCCACCTCTTTCTCTCCCTCTACCCTCTCTCCTCTCCCTGTCCCTCCCCTCTCTCTAACACTCTCCCCTCCCTCCCTCCCTCCTCCCCCAACTCTTTCTCTCCCTCATACCACTCTCTCCTCTCCCTGTCCCCTCCACTCTCTCTAACACTCTCCCCTCCCTCCTTCCCACACCACACCTCTCCCTCCCACACCACACCTCTCCCCTCCCTCCCTCCCTCCTCCCCCCACCTCTTTCTCTCCCTCCTACCACTCTCTCCTCTCCCTGTCCCCTCCCCCTCTCTCTAACACTCTCCCTCCCTCCCTCCCTCCTCCCCAACTCTTTCTCTCCCTCATACCACTCTCTCCTCTCCTGTCCCCTCCACTCTCTCTAACACTCCCCTCTCCCTCCCTCCCACACCACCTCTCCCTCCCTCCCTCCCTCCCTCCTCCTTCTCTGCCTCATACCACTCTCCTCTCCCTGTCCCCTCCACTCTCTCTAACACTCCCCTCTCCCTCCCACACCACACCTCTCCCTCCCCCTCCCTCCCTCCTCCTCCCAACTCTTTCTCTCCCTCCTACCACTCTCTCCTCTCCCTGTCCCCTCCCCTCTCTCTAACACTCTCCCCTCTCCCTCCCACACCACCCTCTCCCCTCACTCCCTCCCTCCTCCTCCCAACTCTTTCTCTCCCTCCTACCACTCTCTCCTCTCCCTGTCCCCTCCCCTCTCTCTAACACTCTCCCCTCCCTCCTCCCCCCTCCTCCCCCAACTCTTTCTCTCCCTCTTCCTCTCTCTCCTCTCCCTGTCCCCTCCACTCTCTCTAACACTCTCCCCTCTCCCTCCCACCACACCTCTCCCCTCCCTCCCTCCCTCCTCCCCCCACCTCTTTCTCTCCCTCCTACCACTCTCTCCCTCTCCTGTCCCCTCCCCTCTCTCTAACACTCTCCCCTCCCTCCCTCCCTCCTCCCCCCAACTCTTTCTCTCCCTCATACCACTCTCTCCTCTCCCTGTCCCCTCCACTCTCTCTAACACTCTCCCCTCTCCCTCCCACACCACACCTCTCCCCTCCCTCCCTCCCTCCTCCTCCCAACTCTTTCTCTCCCTCCTACCACTCTCTCCTCTCCCTGTCCCCTCCCCTCTCTCTAACACTCTCCCCTCTCCCTCCCACACCACCCTCTCCCCTCCTCCCTCCTCCCTCCTCCTCCCAACTCTTTCTCTCCCTCCTACCACTCTCTCCTCTCCTGTCCCCTCCCCTCTCTCTAACCTCTCCCCTCTCCCTCCCACACCACCCTCTCCCCTCCCTCGCTCCTCCCCCACCTCTTTCTCTCCCTCCTACCCTCTCTCCTCTCCCTGTCCCCTCCCTCTCTCTAACACTCTCCGCTCTCCCTCCCACCCTCTCTCTCTCCTCCCCCCTTCCTGCCTTCTCCCTCCCACCCCTCTCTCATTTACTCTCCCCTCTCCCTCCCACCCCTCTCTCCTCAACCTGTCCCCTCCCCACTCTCCTTCTCTCTAACACTCTCCCTCTCTCCTGTGCAGCTGAATAGCAGGAGAGCAGCAGGAGAGAGGATTCATCCGTCACAATGCCCAGAGACTCTTAACAGAGACATAATGAGAATATTCCGGAGACCATCCTCGATTCACAGGGCTATTCAGCAGGGGTCACCCAGCCAAGAAGATGAGTCTTTTCTCTCTCTCTCTATCTATCTCCCTCTCTATCCAATCCTTTACTTAAGTCCTCCAATTTAGACGGTAGGAGTGAAAACAGTGAAAGGAGAGTGAGAGGAGAGTGAGAGGAGAGTGAAGGGAGAGTGAGAGGAGAGTGAGGGGAGAGTGAGAGGAGAGAGAGAGGAAGGAGTGAGAGGGAGAGAGGAGAAGTAAGGAGAGTGAGAGGAGAGTGATGGGAGAGTGAAAGGAGAGTGATGGGAGAGTGAGAGGAGTGAGAGGAGAGTGAGGAGAAGGGAGGAGAGGAGAGTGAGAGGGAGAGTGAAAGGAGAGTGATGGGAGAGTGAGGAGAGTGAGAGGAGAGTGAGGAGAGTGAGGGGAGAGGAAGGGAGAGTGAGGGGGGAGAGTGAAGATGGGAGATGAGAGGACAGTGTGAGGACAGTGAGGGGAGAGTGAAGGGAGAGTGAGGGGAGAGAGAGAGGAGAGTGAGAGGAGAGTGAAGGGAGAGTGAGGGGAGAGTGAAGGGAGAGTGAGGGGAGAGTGAGAGGAGTGAGAGGAGAGTGAGAGGAGTGAGAGGAGAGAGAGGAGAGTGAGAGGAGTGAGAGGAGTGAGAGGAGAGAGAGGAGAGTGAGAGGAGAGTGAGAGGAGTGAGAGGAGAGTGAGAGGAGAGAGAGAGGAGAGTGAGAGGAGAGTGAGAGGAGTGAGAGGAGAGTGAGGAGAGTGAAGGGAGAGTGAAGGGAGAGTGAAAGACAGGAATGCCAGATCTTCTGTGGTGGCTGGTAGGCAGGCTGTCTTTATGATGCCCGCCAGAGGTGGTTTGGGTCAGGGTCAGACAAGCACAGATCACTTTGCTGCACAGAAAATAAGCAAAGAGACATATCTAATACCTCAGCTCCAGACTCCACGAGCTCTGAGACATAATATATACACTCACCGGACAGTTTATTAGGTACACCACCCCGTTCGCAAAAATGGATCCCTCCAACAAGTCAAGTGGCCGTGACGTGTTATATAAAGCAGGCAGACAGGCATCAAGGCATTCAGTTACCCTTCTATTGAACGTTAGAACGGGCAAAACCAGTGACTGAACCGACTTTGAGTGCGGTATGATCGTGGCTGCCAGGTGAGTCAGATCCAGACCGGTCACATGTCTACAGACCGGTCACATGTCTAGAGACCGGTCACATGTCTAGAGACCGGTCACATGTCTAGAGACCGGTCACATGTTTAGAGACTACATGTCATTGTGTACTCAGCCCTCTAGACAGCTCCTGATTTAAGGATGGGCAAGCGAGAAAAAAAAAAACTATTTTAGAGGGATGGGTGGGTTTGGAAAAACCTTTGACTAAGATCAAACTGCCAACATTCCACCTGGAGCTACAGCAACTAGATGACACTAGTAACTACATTTATAACCGGCAGGGAGAACAAGAATCACTGCTCTCTTCCAGGCCCTTTTTTAAAAAGCACAACTTCAAACATGTTTTTGATTATTGTTAACACAGGAGTAAATTGATTTATTTGAAGGGATGTCGAGGGAGGGAAGCTTTGAAGCCATGTGCGGCAGGGTGCTGTGGGATGTTCAGCTGGAATGTGGCTAAAGGCTGCAAGGATGAAGGCTGGACTGAATGTTTGCACATTAAAAGCAAGAGATTAGTCTTATTATCAGTTGCCAAAACGGAGGACTAGAGGGCCTCCATGTGATTGATTACAAGCTAAGCTAACCTGGGGGAAACAACCTGCATTACAAGCTAAGCTAACCTGGGTGTAACCACCTGCATTACAAGCTAAGCTAACCTGGGGGTAACCACCTGCATTACAAGCTAAGCTAACCTGGGGTAACCACCTGCATTACAAGCTAAGCTAACCTGGGGTTAACCACCTGCATTACAAGCTAAGCTAACCTGGGGTAACCACCTACATTACAAGCTAAGCTAACCTGGGGTAACCACCTGCATTACAAGCTAAGCTAACCTGGGGTTAACCACCTACATTACAAGCTAAGCTAACCTGGGGTAACCACCTGCATTACAAGCTAAACTAACCTGGAGTAACCACCTGCATTACAAGCTAAGCTAACCTGGGGTAACCACCTGCATTACAAGCTACGCTAACCACCTGCATTACAAGCTAAGCTAACCTGGGGTAACCACCTGCATTACAAGCTAAGCTAACCACCTGCATTACAAGCTAAGCTAACCTGGGGGTAACCACCTGCATTACAAGCTACGCTAACCTGGGGTAACCACCTGCATTACAAGCTAAGCTAACCTGGGGGTAACCACCTGCATTACAAGCTGAGCTAACCTGGGGGAAACCACCTGTATTACAAGCTAAGCTAACCTGGGGGAAACCACCTGCATTACAAGCTAAGCTAACCTAGGGTAACCACCTGCATTACAAGCTAAGCTAACATGGGGTAACCACCTGCATTACAAGCTAAGCTAACCACCTGCATTACAAGCTGAGCTAACGTGGGGGAAACCACCTGCATTAAAAGCTAAGCTAACCTGGGGGAAACAACCTGCATTACAAGCTAAGCTAACCTGGGGTTAACCACCTGCATTACAAGCTAAGCTAACCACCTGCATTACAAGCTGAGCTAACCTGGGGGTAACCATCTGCATTACAAGCTAAGCTAACCTGGGGGTAACCACCTGCAATACAAGCTGAGCTAACCTGGGGTAACCACCTGCATTACAAGCTAAGCTAACCTGGAGTAACCACCTGTAATACAAGCTAAGCTAAGCTGGGGTAACCACTTGCAATACAAGCTGAGCTAACCTGGGGTAACCACCTGCATTACAAGCTAAGCTAACCTGGAGTAACCACCTGTAATACAAGCTAAGCTAACCTGGGGTAACCACTTGCAATACAAGCTGAGCTAACCTGGGGTAACCACCTGCATTACAAGCTAAGCTAACCTGGAGTAACCACCTGTAATACAAGCTAAGCTAACCTGGGGTAACAACCTGCATTACAAGCTGAGCTAACCTGGGGTAACCACCTGTACAGACAGTCAAACCCAATGTTTCCATGGTGATGTCGTGTATAAGAGACAGTCAAACCCAATGTTTCCATGGTGATGTCGTGTATAAGAGACAGTCAAACCCAATGTTTCCATGGTGATGTCGTGTATAAGAGACAGTCAAACCCAATGTTTCCATGGTGATGTTGTGTATAAGAAAGACTTCTATAAACTACATCTATATAAACCTTCTAATGTCAACTCTTATCATCTTCAACTGTAGTGAAATGTCACTGAGGTGCAGCAGGGTGAGTTGAATGAAAGCCGGGTATCTTACCTGCTCATAGTATTTGTTGTGAGCCACATAGTACTGGGCATCAAAGGACTCCTCAGTCACAAGCACCAGCTGGGTCTCCCCAATCTGAAAGACAAGGAAGAGTGGCAGTTTAAACACACGCTATGTTATCCAGAGTTGATACCAAGCTCATGTTATACATGATAAGGAGAGAGACTACAGCATTTCAACTGGACTAGACCAGGACCGTCTCAACTAGATCATGCCTAGACTCAGACCAGGACTAGACTCAGACCAGGACCGTCTCAACTAGAACATGACTAGACTCAGACCAGGACTAGACTCAGACCAGGACTGTCTCAACTAGAACATGACTAGACTCAGACCAGGACTAGACTCAGACCAGGACCGTCTCAACTAGAACATGACTAGACTCAGACCAGGACTAGACTCAGACCAGGACTGTCTCAACTAGAACATGACTAGACTCAGACCAGGACTAGACTCAGACCAGGACTGTCTCAACTAGAACATGACTAGACTCAGACCAGGACTAGACTCAGACCAGGACTGTCTCAACTAGAACATGACTAGACTCAGACCAGGACTAGACTCAGACCAGGACTGTCTCAACTAGAACATGACTAGACTCAGACCAGGACTGTCTCATATGGAACATGGATAGAGAGACCAAGGTTATTTAAATGTCTGAACAGGGTGCCATGGCGACCAAGGCTGTTTAAATGTCTGAACAGGGTGCCATGGAGACCAAGGCTGTTTAAATGTCTGAACAGGGTGCCATGGAGACCAAGGCTGTTTAAATGTCTGAACAGGGTGCCATGGAGACCAAGGCTGTTTAAATGTCTGAACAGGGTGCCATGGAGACCAAGGCTGTTTAAATGTCTGAACATGGTGCCATGGAGACCAAGGCTGTTTAAATGTCTGAACATGGTGCCATGGAGACCAAGGCTGTTTAAATGTCTGAACAGGGTGCCATGGAGACCAAGGCTGTTTAAATGTCTGAACAGGGTGCCATGGAGACCAAGGCTGTTTAAATGTCTGAACAGGGTGCCATGGAGACCAAGGCTGTTTAAATGTCTGAACAGGGTGCCATGGAGACCAAGGTTGTTTAAATGTCTGAACAGGGTGCCATGGAGACCAAGGCTGTTTAAATGTCTAGCGATCACAGCATAAAATACATCTCTTTTATTAGCCCGTAAAAAAAGGTGTTATTTAAACGAAAAGTCGCAAACGAAGTTCACAAATTGGATGTTTAAAAAAAAATGTCTCTCTCCCCTCTCTCTGTCTCTGTGTCTCTTCACACCCACAGAAAGAGAATATGTTCCCATCATGAACATGTGCTAATTAGATGACATAGAAAGAGAGAGGACTAGCTACAACAGGCAGAAACCAACATGTCCAGGGCTGTCACCCACCCAATACACTACCAATCATTCTGCCAAAGAGACACACGATGAAACAAGAAAACGACATCCTCAAAGAGAGTAGAGGACGTTATCTTCGTGTCAGTTTGTTTTAGTAGTATCTGTTAGTGTAGTAAATTAAATGGGGAAAAAAAGAATCCACGATGTGGCTTCTATAGGTAATATCATCTTTGCTGAACCAATTAAGGAACGTAGAGTTTCCTGATAGCGAGCTAATTGCTTCTAAACTGGTTGCCACGGAGACCGGGGATGTTGAAGGAAAGGAGAATCGTCTAATTTTATACAGAGTGTTGGTGTTAAAATCACACACACGGGCACACACACACACATAAACACACACACACACACACACACACCCACACCCACACGAGAGAGGCCTGCACTCGTCCTATTAAGTCTCAGACAGACTTCCAATATAAATGTCCATTGTCTATAAGGGCTTCTGTCTTCCAAAGGATAAATACCTAATGCTTAGATAGATAGATAGAGAGAGACAGAGAGAGAGAGAGAGAGACAGAGAAAGAGAGAGAGAGAGAGCTCTTTATCATATCTTAATTGCTTTCACTTTATTTCCAGAAGAGGTTTGGGAGCAGCTGTCCTTTAGAGACTAAAAAGATGCCCTGTGAAAGCTGCTTGTTGTTTTGGTCTCTCCCCCTCCTTGCCTCCTCCCTACTCTCCCTACTCATCCCCTCTCCTCACCCACCAACAGGGTCTGGCAACAGAGAGACCGATGTAAAGGCAAGTTTAAAAAGAGGCGATAGAGAGAGGAGGAGAAGAGGAGAAGGGAGCCAAAGAGGAGAAGACAATAGGAGAAGAAGAAGAGAATAGGAGAAGAGAATAGGAGAAGAAGAGAATAGGAGAAGAGAATAGGAGGAGAAGAGAATAGGAGGAGAAGAGAATAGGAGAAGAAGAGAATAGGAGAAGAAGAGAGGAGGAGAAGAAGAGAATAGGAGGAGAAGAGAATAGGAGGAGAAGAGAATAGGAGGAGAAGAGAATAGGAGGAGAAGAGAATAGGAGGAGAAGAGAATAGGGAGAAGAGAATAGGAGAAGAAGAGAATAGGAGGAGAAGCGAATAGGAGAAGAAGAGAATATGAGGAGAAGAGAATAGGAGAAGAAGAGAATAGGAGAAGAAGAGAGAATAGGAGGAGAAGAGAATAGGAGGAGAAGAGAAGAGAATAGGAGAAGAAGAGAATAGAGGAGAAGAGAAGAAGAAGCGAATAGGAAAGAAGAGAATAGGAGTAGAAGCGAATAGGAGGAGAAGAGAATAGGAAAGAAGAGAATAGGGAAGAAGAGAAGAGAGGAGAAAGAGAGGAGGAGAGAAAGAGAAGAGAATAGGAGAAGAAGAGAATAGGAGGAGAAGAGAATAGGAGAAGAAG
Organism: Oncorhynchus gorbuscha; assembly: GCF_021184085.1. Taxonomy (NCBI): domain Eukaryota; kingdom Metazoa; phylum Chordata; class Actinopteri; order Salmoniformes; family Salmonidae; genus Oncorhynchus; species Oncorhynchus gorbuscha. The sequence continues at coordinate 18,473 of NW_025748819.1, forward strand.
AGAATAGGAGGAGAAGAGAATAGGAGAAAAGAGAATAGGAGGAGAGAGAGGAGGAGAAGAGAATAGGAGAGAAGAGAATAGGAGGAGAAGAGAATAGGAGGAGAAGAGAATAGGAGGAGAAGAGAATAGGAGAAGAAGAGAGGAGGAGAAGAAGAGAATAGGAGGAGAAGAGAATAGGAGGAGAAGAGAATAGGAGAAGAAGAGAATAGGAGGAGAAGAGAATAGGAGGAGAAGAGAATAGGAGGAGAAGAGAATAGGAGAAGAAGAGAATAGGAGGAGAAGAGAATAGGAGGAGAAGAGAATAGGAGGAGAAGAGAATAGGAGAAGAAGAGAATAGGAGGAGAAGAGAATAGGAGAAGAAGAGAATAGGAGGAGAAGAGAGGAGGAGAAGAAGAGAATAGGAGAAGAAGAGAATAGGAGAAGAGAGGAGGAGAAGAGGCTTGGTAGTAGGCAGGAGCTCCTCTCTTCGTGACTCCCCTGGTTGTGTGTCTCTCCCCCTGGTTTCAAGGCTCATTAAAACACACAGCCTGCTCCTCCTCCTCCTGTCAGCCTGCCCAGAATGCCCAGCGACACAAAGGGGAACATGTAAAAGGCTGTCCGTGCCAACGTTAAAAGTCTGTCTGACATTACAGGGAGAGTATTGGACCGAGAGAGACTGCATGAGAGACACCAACAGACAACTGATGGCTTATACAACACTAATACATCCACTATAAAGGACCACCTCTATACACCCACTATACCTGAAGGACCAGAGCACTACATCTATACACCCACATACCTGAAGGACCAGAGCATCACATCTATACACCCACTATACCTGAAGGACCAGAGCACTACATCTATACACCCACTATACCTGAAGGACCAGAGCACCACATATATACACCCACTATACCTGAAGGACCATATCTATACACCCACTATACCTGAAGGACCAGAGCACTACATCTATACACCCACTATACCTGAAGGACCAGAGCACTACATATATACACCCACTATACCTGAAGGACCAGAGCACTACATCTATACACCCACTATACCTGAAGGACCAGAGCACCTGAAGGACCAGAGCATCTATACACCCACTATACCTGAAGGACCACCTCTATACACCCACTATACCTGAAGGACCAGAGCATCACATCTATACACCCACTATACCTGAAGGACCAGATCTATACACCCACTATACCTGAAGGACCAGAGCATCACATCTATACACCCACATACCTGAAGGACCACATCTATACACCCACTATACCTGAAGGACCACATCTATACACCCACATACCTGAAGGACCACATCTATACACCCACTATACCTGAAGGACCAGAGCATCACATCTATACACCCACTATACCTGAAGGACCAGAGCATCACATCTATACACCCACTATACCTGAAGGACCAGGCATCTACATCTATACACCCACTATACCAGGACCCATATCTATACACCCACTATACCTGAAGGACCAGAGCACTACATCTATACACCCATATACCTGAAGGACCCATCTATACACCCACTATACCTGAAGGACCAGAGCATCACATCTATACACCCACTATACCAGGACCAGAGCACTACATCTATACACCCACTATACCTGAAGGACCAGAGCACCACATACAGACAGACCCAAGCCTTATAGGGACTAACACACCATTACAGACCCAACCTTTATAGGGACTGAAAACACCATTACAGACCCAACCTTTATAGGGACTAACACACCATTACAGACCCAACCTATATACAGCCTCTGATTGGATGGTTGAAAACAGCCTCAGATTGGATGGTTGAAAACAGCCTCAGATTGGATGGTTGAAAACAGCCTCTGATTGGATGGTTGAAAACAGCCTCTGATTGGATGGTTGAAAACAGCCTCTGATTGGATGGTTGAAAACAGCCTCTGATTGGATGGTTGAAAACAGCCTCTGATTGGATGGTTGAAAACAGCCTCTGATTGGATGGTTGAAAACAGCCTCTGATTGGGTGGTTGAATACAGCCTCTGATTGGATGGTTGAAAACAGCCTCTGATTGGATGGTTGAAAACAGCCTCTGTATGGATGGTTGAAAACAGCCTCTGATTGGATGGTTGAAAACAGCCTCTGATTGGATGGTTGAAAACAGTCTCTGTATGGATGGTTGAAAACAGCCTCTGGTTGAAAACAGCTTCTGGTTGAAAACAGCCTCTGATTGGATGGTTGAATACAGCCTCTGATTGAAAACAGCCTCTGTATGGATGGTTGAAAACAGCCCTCTGGTTGAAAACAGCCTCTGATTGGTGGTTGAATACAGCCTCTGATTGAATACAGCCTCTGATTGAAAACAGCCTCTGTTGGATGGTTGAAAACAGCCTCTGATTGGATGGTTGAAAACAGCCTCTGATTGGATGGTTGAAAACAGCCTCTGTTTGAAAACAGCCTCTGATTGGATGGTTGAAAACAGCCTCTGATTGGATGGTGGAAAACAGCCTCTGTTTGAAAACAGCCTCTGGTTGAATACAGCCTCTGATTGAAAACAGCCTCTGATTGAATACAGCCTCTGATTGAAAACAGCCTCTGTATGGATGGTTGAAAACAGCCTCTGATTGGATGGTTGAAAACAGCCTCTGATTGGATGGTTGAAAACAGCCTCTGATTGGATGGTTGAAAACAGCCTCTGATTGGATGGTTGAAAACAGCCTCTGATTAGATGGTTGAAAACAGCCTCTGATTGGATGGTTGAAAACAGCCTCTGATTAGATGGTTGAAAACAGCCTCTGATTGGATGGTTGAAAACAGCCTCTGATTGGATGGTTGAATAAAGCCTCTCGTCGAACGAGAAGAGAAACGCTGAAGTCAGTCACCGTACACATCCAATAATTACTAAGGGCGTCCGTCCCAAACGGCACCCTACTTCCTATTTAGTGCACTACTTTTCACCAGAGCCCTTACGGATGGCATTTTTGGGGGGATGCACACCCCTAAATCACTTGGGTAAACCTCGGGTGTAGTCATATCAGAGGAGCTCTCTAAAAACTGCTCGGTCTCGCAGGGATAGGTCTCTACGGGATAGGTCTCTCAGGGATAGGTCTCCTCTCAGGGATAGGTCTCTCTCAGGGATAGGTCTCTACAGGGATAGGTCTCTCCCGGGATAGGTCTCTACAGGGATAGGTCTCTACTGGGGGATAGGTCTCTACGGGATAGGTCTCTCAGGGATAGGTCTCTACGGGATAGGTCTCTCAGGGATAGGTCTCTCAGGATAGGTCTCTGGGATAGGTCTCTCAGGAATAGGTCTCTACGGGATAGGTCTCTCAGGATAGGTCTCTCAGGATAGGTCTCTCCGGGATAGGTCTCTACGGGATAGGTCTCTCAGGGATAGGTCTCTCAGGGATAGGTCTCCTCTCAGGGATAGGTCTCCTCTCAGGGATAGGTCTCCTCTCAGGGATAGGTCTCTCAGGGATAGGTCTCTACGGGATAGGTCTCCTCTCAGGGATAGGTCTCCTCTCAGGGATAGGTCTCTCAGGGATAGGTCTCTCAGGGATAGGTCTCTACGGGATAGGTCTCTCAGGGCCAGGTCTCTACGGGATAGGTCTCTCAGGAATAGGAGGGGATAGGTCTCTCAGGGATAGGTCTCTACGGGATAGGTCTCTCAGGAATAGGTCTCTCAGGGATAGGTCTCTACGGGATAGGTCTCTCAGGAATAGGTCTCTCAGGGATAGGTCTCTACGGGATAGGTCTCTCAGGAATAGGTCTCTCAGGGATAGGTCTCTACGGGATAGGTCTCTCAGGAATAGGTCTCTACGGTTGTGTGGATGTAATCTGAGTAGAGATGCGGTAATGATTGGATGGGATACATGCAACAAATCACCTCAGACATACCCGTGACACTTGAGACGAGGAAGGAAAAGTAAAGTTAGCCTGTAGTTGTTTCCAGACGAATGATGCCTGGTTGTCGATAACAACACAGATGAAATATTGACAAAGGAGGAGATTGAAAGACGGACAACGTTCACAACGCCACAGTGTGGGTTCGGTAGAAACGCAGAACATGACATCCATTATCAATTACTTTGGTTTTCGCAACAGAAAACTTTCTTGACTCTCTAAACAAACTAGAACAGAAAACTTAAAACTACCTGGATATTTTTTCCTGTTTATAATTTGCTCCCTGTGTCTCGTTTGTCTGTTTTCTGCCTTGAGGCGGCAGAAGAACCTAGAAAACTACATTATCTGACAACCTTGTAGAATGAATAATTTAGACATAGCCGGAGGTGAATCTGCAGGTAGAGGTCTGTTTATCTTCCCATTTCTCCAACTGAAACGTGGCCAACGTGTGCGCAGAGAAGGCAGTTGAACCTATCGTTGAACCCACTGTGCCCGTTAGCCTGGTACCAGATCACTAGGCTACACAACACACAAACACAACTGGGACCAGGCTACATGACCGTGGCTTTGGGTTCATACCGGTAAACAAATACGGCTAGGAATCCTGTTGATTGTGTTGCAGTTCCTTTTAGGAGCCGGGGTCAAGGAGAAAAAGGAGTCGGGGTCAAGGAGAAAAGGAGTCGGGGTCCAGGAGAAAAGGAGTCGGGGACAAGGAGAAAAAGGAGTCGGGTTCAAGGAGAAAAAGGAGTCGGGGTCAGGAGGAGTCGGGGTCCAAAAAGGGGGTCCAGGAGAAAAGGAGTCGGGGTCCAGGAGAAAAAGGAGTGGGGTCCAGGAGAAAAAGGAGTCGGGGTCCAGGAGAAAAAGGAGTCGGGGACAAGGAGAAAAAGGAGTCGGGTTCAAGGAGAAAAAAGGAGTCGGGGTCCAGGAGAAAAAGGAGTCGGGGTCCAGGAGAAAAAGGAGTCGGGTCCAGGAGAAAAAGGAGTCGGGGTCCAGGAGAAAAGGAGTCGGGGTCAAGGAGAAAAGGAGTCAGGGGTCAAGGAGAAAAAGGAGTCGGGGTCAAGGAGAAAAAGGAGTCGGAGTCAAGGAGAAAAAGGAGTCGGGGTCAAGGAGAAAAAGGAGTCGGGATCAAGGAGAAAAATGAAAGCCGGTGGATCCCAGTCAAAGACAGGAAATAGAGATGAAGAGCGGCAGAGGAAGACTGTGGTTTTTCCCAGTCAAAACCTTAAACACAACATGTCTCCTGTTATCTGTGTTGCTGTACTGCATAAGACTCTTCATCATGTAGCCAGGAACCAGGGACAAGGAGAAGACAAGGGTGGTTCTAGTCAGAGAGAAGGAGAGGAAGAGAAGTACAGGAAGAGAGAAGAGGTTTTATATCATGTAACTGTTGGTTCTAGTCAGAGAGAAGAGGTTTTATATCATGTAACTGTTGGTTCCAGTCAGGAGGAAGAAGAGAGTCAGGGAAGAGAGGTTTTATATCATGCTAAGTTCCAGGAAGAGAGAAGAGGTCCAGGAAGAGAGAAGAGGTTTTATATCATGTAACTGTTGGTTCTAGTCAGAGAGAAGAGGTTTTATATCATGTAACTGTTGGTTCCAGTCAGAGGAAAGGTTTTATATCATGTAACTGTTGGTTCTAGTCAGAAGTCCAGGAAGAGAAGAGGTTTTATATCATGTAACTGTTGGTTCCAGTCAGAAGGAGAGGAAGAGAAGAGAGGAAGAGTAAGTACAGGAAGAGAGAAGAGGTTTTATATCATGTAACTGTTGGTTCAGTAGTACAGGAAGAGAGAAGAGGTTTTATATCATGTAACTGTTGGTTCTAGTCAGGTTTTATATCATGTAACTGTTGGAGAGAGGAAGAAGAGGTTGTATATCATGTAACTGTCACTCTAATAAACTGTTGAGGTCTCTAAGTTATAGTTTCCTCATTCTGTTAAAAGTATTCCATTTTTATGTCAGCCATTTCAATAACTACTTTCAAAAATGCTGAATACGAGAAAAGCTTTGCAAACGTACGGCCTTAAAAAAAATATACATATATTTAAAATGGTGACAAAAAGAATGATGCCTGTATGAAAACCCCCACAGTCATCAATAATTACAAACAACACCACAAACCAGGACGCTGTGACGCTCACAGCAACAAATTCTACTGTTTGGGAAAAAACCTGCTGTCCTTTCAAGAAACTTGTGATTTATTTAGTCGTTTGAAATAAGGGTGCAAGCCTGAGCAGGTGCTCACACCTGGTGTGTGTGTGTGTGTGTGTGTGTGTGTGTGTGTGTGTGTGTGTGTGTGTGTGTGTGTGTGTGTGTGTGTGTGTGTGTGTGTGTGTGTGTGTGTGTGTGTGTGTGTGTGTGTGTGTGTGTGTATGGGTTGTGTGTGTGTTGTGTATGGGTGTGTTACCTGTGTGTGTCCGTGTGTGTGTGTGTGTGTGTGTGTGTGTGTGTTTCAATAAGGCTCATACACAACATAATGAACATCCAGAGACATGAGCTGGCTGGAGGACGCTGCTGCTGGGGAGACACGTTGTTCAGCCTTGGACTGATGAGGAGACCTGCTGTAGTCTATACACCTCCCAGTGTGTGTGTGTTAGTCCAAGCCCCTGAGCCAGACAGTCATCAAACATTCACACAGAACAGAGTAGAAACAAACATCCGGAGTGAAGAGGGCACACACACACACACACACACACACACACACACACACACACACACACACACACACACACACACACACACACACACACACACACACACACACACACACACACACACACACACACACACACACACACACACACACACACTGTTTGAAGGATAAGGTCGGTGTTGAGACTCCAGACAGCTTGCCAGAGAGAGTGGGTTAGTTAGATGGCTGCTAGATGTTAGCCTTCTGAATGATCAGATTAAATATTAACCTTCTGAATGATCAGATTAAATATTAACCTCCTGAATGATCAGATTAAATATATTCCCATGTTAGCCTCCTGAATGATCAGATTAAATATATTCCCATGTTAGCCTCCTGAATGATCAGATTAAATATATTCCCATGTTAACCTCCTGAATGATCAGATTAAATATTAACCTCCTGAATGATCAGATGAAATATATTCCCATGTTAACCTCCTGAATGACCAGATTAAATATTAACCTCCTGAATGATCAGATTAAATATATTCCCATGTTAGCCTCCTGAATGATCAGATTAAATATATTCCCATGTTAGCCTCCTGAATGATCAGATTAAATATATTGTCTTTAATCTGTTATCCAGTTACGGTGGATTATAAACCTAAAATATCAGCAGACTACGTGACGCTGGTAGGAATCTTATCTAATTGTGTAGAGATACATATATGATAGAGTTGGACTGGGATTGACAAGAGGGTTCGGTTGTTGGTTGTATGTGTGTGTGTGTGTGTGTGTGTGTGTGTGTGTGTGTGTGTGTGTGTGTGTGTGTGTGTGTGTGTGTGTGTGTGTGTGTGTGTGTGTGTGGTGTGTTGGTTGTTTGTTTGTTGTATCCCTGTGCTCACTGAGAATCATATGGAAAAACATATCGGAAAATCAATGATGATGTAATAACAACCCACTAATGATGATGTAATAACACATGGGTCTAGAACTAACAACCCACTAATGGAGATACTGTATAATAACACATGGGTCAGAACTAACAACCCACTAATGGAGATACTGTAATAACACATGGGTCCAGAACTAACAACCCACTAATGGAGATACTGTATAATAACACATGGGTCTAGAACTAACAACCCACTAATGATGATATAATAAGACATGGGTCTAGAACTAACAACCCACTAATGGAGATACTGTATAATAACACATGGATCTAGAACTAACAACCCACTAATGATGATATAATAACACATGGGTCTAGAACTAACAACCCACTAATGGAGAACTAACAACCCACTAATGATATATAATAACACATGGGTCTAGAACTAACAACCCACTAATGGAGATACTGTATAATAACACATGGGTCTAGAACTAACAACCCACTAATGGAGATACTGTATAATAACACATGGGTCTAGAACTAACAACCCACTAATGGAGATACTGTATAATAACATGGGTCTAGAACTAACAACCCACTAATGGAGATATAATAACACATGGGTCAGAACTAACAACCTACTAATGATGATGTAATACATGGGTCTAGAATAATAACCCACTAATGGCCCGAGAACTAACAACCCACTAATGGAGATATATAATAACACATGGGTCTAGAACTAACAAACCTACTAATGATGATATAATAACACATGGGTCTAGAACTAACAACCCACTAATGATGATATAATACAAACACATGAAGTCTAGAACCAACAACCCACTCAATGATGATATAATAACACACGGGTCTAGAACAATAACCCACTAATGGAGATATAATAAATACATGTGGATCCAGAACTAACAAACCCACTAAATGGAGATACTGTATAATAACACATGGGTCTAGAAACTAACAACCCACTAATGGAGATATAATAACACATGGGTCTAGAACTAACAACCCACTAATGGAGATACTGTATAATAACACATGGGTCTAGAACTAACAACCCACTAATGGAGATATAATAACACATGGGTCTAGAACTAACAACCCACTAATGGAGATATAATAACACATGGGTCTAGAACTAACAACCCACTCAATGGAGATACTGTATAATAACACATGGGTTCAGAACTAACAACCCACAATGGAGATACTGTATAACAACACATGGATCTAGAACTAATAAACCCACTAATGGAGATATATAACACATGGGTCTAGAACTAACAACCCACTAATGGAGATACTGTATAATAACACATGGGTCTAGAACTAACAACCCACTAATGGAGATACTGTATAATAACACATGGGTCTAGAACTAACAACCCACTAATGGAGATAACACATAGAACTAACAACCCACTAATGGAGATATAATAAAACATGGGTCTAGAACTAACAACCCACTAATGATGATATAATAACACATGGGTCTAGAACTAACAACCCACTAATGGAGATACTGTATAATAACACATGGATCTAGAACTAACAACCCACTAATGGAGATACTGTATAATAACACATGGATCTAGAACTAACAACCCACTAATGGAGATATGGGTCTAGAACTAACAACCCACTAATGGAGATACTGCATAATAACACTCTAGAACCCACTAATGGAGATATAATAACACATGGGTCCAGAAACCAACAACCCACTAATGGAGATACTGTATAATAACACATGGGTCTAGAACTAACAACCCACTAATGGAGATACTGCATACGTCATTACATGGGTCTAGAACCAACAACCCACTAATGATGATGTAATAACACATGGGTCTAGAACTAACAACCCACTAATGGAGATACTGTATAATAACACATGGGTCTAGAACTAACAAACCACTAATGGAGATATAATAACACATGGGTCCAGAACTAACAACCTACTAATGATGATATAAACATGGTCTAGAAAATGATGTGTATATAATAAACATGGGGTCTAGGAACTAATAAACCCATGATGGAGATATAATAAGACATGGGTCTAGAACTAACAACCCACTAATGGAGATACTGTATAACACATGGGTCTAGAACTAACAACCCACTAATGGAGATATAATAACACATGGGTCTAGAACTAACAACCCACTAATGGAGATACTGTATAATAACACATGGATCTAGAACTAACAACCCACTATGGAGATATAATAACACATGGGTTAATACACATAAACAGTGTATTAACCAGGGTGTATACCTCTATAAACTGTGTATTAACCATGTGTATACCTCTATAAGCGGTGTATTAACCAGGTGTATACCTCTATAAAAACGGTGTATTAACCATGTGTATACCTCTATAAACGGTGTATTAACCAGGTGTATACCTCTATCATGGTGTATTAACCAGGGTGTATACCTCCATAAATGGTGTATTAACCAGGTGTATACCTCCCTCCAGGTGTAAAAAACGGTGTATTAACCAGGTGTATACCTCCATAAACGGTGTATACCTCTATGCCGGTGTATTAACCAGGTGTATACCTCCATAAGCGGTGTATTAACCAGGGTGTATACCTCTATAGTGAAATTATTAACCAGGGTGTATACCTCCATAAATGGTGTATTAACCAGGTGTATACCTCCATAAATGGTGTATTAACCAGGGTGTGTATACCTCCTCCATAAATGGTGTATTAACCAGGGTGTATACCTCTATAAACGGTGTATTAACCAGGTGTATACCTCTATAAGCGGTGTATTAACCAGGTGTATACCTCTATAAACGGTGTATTAACCGGGGTGTGTCCTATGCCTAACCAGGGTGTATACCTCCTCTTGAGGTGTATTAACCAGGTGTATACCTCCATAAACGGTGTATTAACCGGTTGTATACCTCTATAAACGGTGTGCTCTAAATTGTATACCTCTATAAACGGTGTATTAACCAGGTGTATACCTCTATAAACGGTGTATTAACCAGGGTGTATACCTCTATAAACGGTGTATTAACCAGGTGTATACCTCCATAAACGGTGTATTAACCATGTGTATACCTCTATAAATGGTGTATTAACCAGGTGTATACCTCCATAAACGGTGTATTAACCATGTGTATACCTCTATAAATGGTGTATTAACCAGGGTGTATACCTCCATTCAAATGCTATTCCTAACCGGTTTTCACATTCACACTAATGCTAATTCTAATGCTAACTTGTTCTCCCATCGAGTTTGGCTCAGGCTCCTGTGAGAGAAGCCCAGCTCTGACGGGTAGTTCTGGCAGGTAGACCTTTGTTTGCGTCCCAAATCGCACACCTATTCACTATGTAAGCACTACTTTGACCAGGACCCATAGGACTCTGTCAAAAGTAGTACTACGAGGGGAATAAGGCACGGTGGTGGTGTGACGATCCAACACAGCACAATTACACACTAAAAACGTGCTGTTCACGCCTGTTTACCACCCAACAAGCCTGGCCAGCCAAACGCTCAAGTTCACATAAATAAATAAAGTTGTGAGCACAAACTTAAAGTGCAGGCTACTACAAACACTATATTGTACTGTGTTGACAGATACTGTTGGGACAATTTAGGGGATCAAATGTGAAGCTGAGAACCTGGTTTTTTTCTGTTCTTCCAAAAGTCTGACTGCTGGGGAGAGAAGACAGGGGAGAGAGAGGGAGAGAGAGAGAGAGAGAGAGAGAGGGAGAGAGAGAGAGAGAGGAGAGAGTGGGAGAGACAGACATATACAGAGACAGAGAGGGCAGAGACTATTAGACAGAGAGAGAGAGATAGAGAGATATAGAGAGAGAGATAGAGAGATACAAGAGAGATAGAGAAGAGAGATAGATAGATATATAGATAGAGATATAGAGGCAGAGAGAGTGAGAGAGATAGATATAGACAGAGACAGAGATAGAGATATATATATATAGAGAGACAGAGAGAGAGACAGAGAGAGACAGGAGAGAGACAGGAGAGAGACAGAGACAGAGAGACAGAGAGAGAGAGAGAGAGACAGACAGAGACAGAGACAGAGAAAGACAGAGAGAGTGAGAGAGACAGACAGAGACAGAGACAGAGAGAGAGAGAGAGAGAGAGAGAGAGAGACAGAGAGAGACGGGGGGAGAGAGAGAGACAGAGAGAGAGAGAGAGAGAGAGAGAGAGAGAGAGAGAGAGAGAGAGAGAGAAATAGTAGCTCCCCTGTCATTTGTGTCTCAGAGAAGAAAACAAACTAAACTGACTTATTAAAGAGGAGAAAACAGAAAAGAGCCTGCTGGTCCAGATGAATCACTGATCAAAACCACAACAGAGATTTACCACAGAAGAGATCTCAATATCCATTGGTAAATGATGCAAACTACTAACAGAAGAAATGACATTAAATCGGCCTGACACATAAGTCAATGTCTTAGACCCTTTTATTTAGGGAGTTTAAACGCTTTGCCCTTCTCCCTGGCTAAAACCTTTCAGTTTGAGAGCAATGGCGTTAGCTGGGTGACTGGCTGGACGTCTGTAACTGTCCGGACAATGGGCTCAGGGTCAAAGTTCAAATGGTGACCCATGAAGTTGAGCTTTAACGAGGCCAAGCAGTGTGGGGTTTCTATGGGACGCACGCACGCAC
>NW_025748820.1:0-30553 GCF_021184085.1 Oncorhynchus gorbuscha
CTCCTGCTCTCTATTGGTTAATGATGGTGTGATGTGTTGGTCCAGCAGACTCTCTATTGGTTAATGAAGGTGTGATGTGTTGGTCCCAGCAGACTCTCTATTGGTTAATGAAGGTGTGTGATGTGTTGGTCCAGCAGACTCTTACTGTTACCTGAAGGTGTGATGTTGGTCCAGCAGACTTCATTGGTTAATGAAGGTGTGATGTTTTGGTCCTAGCAGACTTCCTATTGGTTAATGAAGGTGATGTTGGTCCAGCAGACTTCTATTGGTTAATGAAGGTGTGATGTGTTGGTCCAGCAGACTCTCTATTGGTTAATGAAGGTGGGAGAGGAGTTATCCCAGACCTCCCACACACACAGCTTCAAGGTGTGATGTCCCAGCAGACTCTATTGGTTAATGAAGGTGTGATGTGTTGGTCCAGCAGACTTCTGTATTGGTTAATGAAGGTGTGATGGTTGGTCCAGCAGACTTTCTGGCTGGTTAACGAAGGTGGGATGTGTTGAACCCAGCAGACTCTATTGGTTAATGAAGGTGTGATGTGTTGGTCCAGCAGACAGACATGTGATGTTGGTCTCAGACTCTATTGGTTAATGAAGGTGTGATGTGTTGGTCCAGCAGACTCTCTCTCTTAGCTTGGCTAATTAAGGTGTGATGTGTTGGTTCAGCAGACTCTATTGGTTAAATTTCTTAAGGTGTGATGTGTTGGTCCAGCAGACAGGTTACTCCCCAAGTCATTCTATTGGAGCATGAAGGTGTGATGTTGGGTCCAGCAGAGACTCTCTCTCCTCTCTATTGGTTAATGAAGGTGTGATGTGTTGGTCCAGTGAGACTCTCTACCAGAAGTTGGTTAATGAATTGGTTAGTAAAAGATGTTGGGTCCAGCAGACTCTCATTGGTTAATGAAGGTGATGTTTTGTCCCAGCAGACTCCCCTATTGGTTAATGAAGGTGATGGGTTATCCAGCAGACTCTATTGGCTACTGGTTAAGCGTGTGATGTGTTGGTCCAGCAGACTTATTGGGTTAATGAAGGTGTAAGATGTGTTGGTCCCAGCAGACTCTCTATTGGTTAATGAAGGTGTGATGTGTTGGTCCCCGCAGACTCTCTATTGGTTAATGAAGGTGATGTGTTGGCCCAGCAAGACTTCTATTGGTTATGAAGGTGATGTGTTGGTCCCAGCAGACTCTATTGCTACCGGCTGTGCGGATGTGTTGTGGTCCAGCAGCACCCCTCATTGGTTACCAGCTGGGGATGCCGTCTGGGCCTGCAGCCTTGCGAGAGTTGACACGTTTAAATGTTTTCCTCTCGTCGGCTGCAGTGAAAGAGAGTCCGCATGTTTTGGTTGCAGACCGTGTCAGTGGCACTGTATTGTCCTCAAAGCGGGCAAAGAAGTTATTTAGTCTGCCTGGGACGGTGCTGGTTTTCTTTTTGTAATCCGTGATTGACTGTAGACCCTGCCACATACCTCTTGTGTCTGAGCCGTTGAATTGAGATTCTACTTTGTCTCTGTACTGACGCTTAGCTTGTTTGATAGCCTTGCGGAGGGAATAGCTGCACTGTTTATATTCAGTCATGTTGCCAGACACCTTGCCCTGATTAAAAGCAGTGGTTCGCGCTTTCAGTTTCACGCGAATGCTGCCATCAATCCACGGTTTCTGGTTTGGGAATGTTTTAATCGTTGCTATGGGAACGACATCTTCAACGCACGTTCTAATGAACTCGCACATCGAATCAGCGTATTCGTCAATGCATGCTGGTCCCAGTTATCTTCTTATTGGTTAATGAAGGCGGTGATGCGTTGTCCAAGCAGACTCTTTCTATTGGTTAATGAAGGTGTGATGTGTTGGTCCAGCAGACTCTCTCATTGGTTAATGAAGGTGTGATGTAAGCGGTCCAGCAGAGACTTCTATTGGTTAGCAGTTGTGCGATGTGGGGTTGGTCCCGCAGACTCTTCTATTGGTTAATGAAGGATGCTGGTCCTTCCAGCAGACTTCATTGGTTAATAATGAAGGTGTGATGGGCAGGTCCAGCACTGATAGATCATAAGGATTGATTGAATATGTCCAGAAACAGCCACCGGCCAGCTGGTCTCGCGAGGCTCTGAGGGCTGCCAGGCTGGGGGATGCGGTTTAGCCTGCAGCCTCGCGAGGGCTAACACGTTTAAATGCTTTCTCACTGCTCTCGGCGCAGTGAAGGAGAGTCGCATGTTTCCGCTTGCAGGTACGTGTCGTAGTGGTACTGCATTATCCTCAAAGCTGGCAAAAGTTATTTAGTCTGCCTGTGGGGACTGTGCTTGGTTTTCTTGCAATCCGTGGGATCATGACTGCAGCCTCCGGTTATATGGATTCCAGTTTGCAAAGAGTCAAATAAAGTTCGCTCAGGAGCCATCGATGTGATGCTTGGGGGGGAATATATACGGCTGTGATTATAATCGAAGAGACATTCCTTGGTAGATAATGTGGTCTAAATTTGATTGTGAGGAATTCCAAATCAGGTGAACAGAAGGACTTGAGTTCCTGTATGTTGTTGTGGCCACACCACGTCACGTTAACCATAAAGCATACGCCCCGCCCCTCCTTACCAGAAAGATGTTTGTTTCTGTAGGCGCGATGCGTGGAAAGACCCGCGGCTGCACCGCCTCCGATAGCAGGGGATCCCAGTGAGCCATGTTTCCGCGAAGCAAAGAACGTCACAGTCTCTGATGTCCCCTCTGAATGCTACCCCTTGCTCGGATTTCATCAACCTTGTTGTCTAGAGACTGGGAGTCATTGGCGAGGAGAATGCTAGGGAGTGGTGCCTCCGGTTATAAGTGCCCGTCTCCAAAGAGTCTGACTAGAAGACCGCTTGGTTTTCATCCTTTTTCAAAGGGAATTTTTCGTTGGTGTGTGTGTGATGAGATGTGTGTGATGAGATGTGTGTTTGTGTGTGTGTGATGAGATGTGTGTTGGTGTGTGTGTGATGTGTGTGATAAGATGTGTGTGTTACCACAGAAAGATGTGTGTGTGATGAGATGTGTGTGTGATGAGATGTGTGTGTGTGTCCAGTGATGAGATGTGTGTGTGATGAGATGTGTGTGATGAGATGTGTGTGTGATGAGATGTGTGTGTGATGAGATGTGTGTGATGAGATGTGTGTGATGAGATGTGTGTGTTGAGATGTGTGTGATGAGATGTGTCTGTTGGTGTGATGAGATGTGTGTGATGAGATGTGTGTGATGAGATGTGTGTGTGATGAGATGTGTGTGTTGATGTGATGTGTGTGATGAGATGTGTGTGTGATGAGATGTTGTGTGATGAGATGTGTGTGATGAGATGTGTGTGATGAGATGTGTGTGTGATGAGATGTGTGTTGAGAGGTGTGTGATGAGATGTGTTTGTGATGAGACGTGTGTGATGAGACGTGTGTGATGAGATGTGGGTGATGAGATGTGTGTGTTGGTGTGTGTGTGATGAGATGTGTGTGATGAGATGTGTGTGATGAGATGTGTGTGATTAGAGGTGTGTGATGAGATGTGTGTGTGATTAGAGGTGTGTGATGAGATGTGTGTGATGAGACGTGTGTGATGAGATGTGTCTGTTGGTGTGTGTGTGATGAGATGTGTGTGATGAGATGTGTCTGTTGGTGTGTGTGTGATGAGATGTGTGTGATGAGATGTGTGTGATGAGATGTGTCTGTTGGTGTGTGTGTGATGAGATGTGTGTGATGAGACGTGTGTGTGTGTGTGTGTGTGTGTGTGTGATGAGATGTGTGTGATGAGATGTGGGTGTGATGAGATGTGTCTGTTGGTGTGTGTGTGATGAGATGTGTATGATGAGACGTGTGTGTGTGTGATGAGATGTGTGTGATGAGATGTGTGTGATGAGATGTGGGTGTGATGAGATGTGGGTGATGAGATGTGTGATGAGATGTGGGTGATGAGATGTGGGTGATGAGATGTGGGTGTGTGTATGATGAGTTTTGTGTGTGTATTGAGATATGTCTTTGGGTGTGTTTGATGAGAAGTGGGTGTGTGTGATGAGATCTGTGTGTGGCACCGGGTGTTTATAGTCCCTTCCTCAGTTCCTTCCTCAGTCTCTTCCTCAGTCCTTCTCAGTTCCTTCCTCAGTCCCTTCCCCAGTCATTCCTTGGTCTCTTCCTCGGTCCCTTCCCCGGTCCCTTCCTCGGTCCCTTCCTCTGTCTCTTCCCTCGGTCCTTCCTCGGTCCCTTCCTCGGTCCCTTCCTCGGTCCCTTCCTCAGTCCCTTCCTCAGTCACTTCCTCAGTTTCGCCTCAGTCTGTTCCTCAGTCCCTTCCTCAGTTCCTTCCTCAGTCCTTTCTCAGTCCCTTACTCAGTTCCTTTCTCAGTCCCTTCCTCAGTTCCTTACTCAGTCTCTTCCTCATTCTCTTCCTCATTTCCCTTCCTCAGTCCCTTCCTCAGTACTTTCCCTCAGTCTCTTCCTCAGTCTCTTCCTCAGTCTCTTCCTCAGTCTCTTCCCTTCTGCCTCAGTCCCTTTCTCAACTGTTCCTCTGAGAGAAAGGAAAGGATTGCAGCTCAGATCCTAAAATAGACTCAATTATTTCCTCAGCCTTTCTTCAGGAAGCTGTGGACATGTCCAGAACAGCTCTCTCTCTCTCTCTCTCTCTCTCTCTCTCGCTCTCTCTCTCTCTCTCTCTCTCTCTCTCATTCTCTCTCTCTCTCTCTCTCTCTCTCTCTCTCTCTCTCTCTCTCCCTCTCTCTCTCTCTCTCTCTCCTCTCTCTCTCTCTCTCTCTCATTCTTCCTCTCTCTCTCTCTCTCTCAAATTTCTCTCTCTCCTCATTCTCCTCTCTCTCTCTCTCTCTCTCTCTCTCTCTCTCTCTCTCTCTCTCTCTCTCTCTCTCTCTCTCCTCTCTCTCGCTCATTCTTCCTCTCTCTCAATGCATGCCGGGAGTGCTTGTAGTTGAGAGGTTGTGTGGAGGTTTCTGTCCTTACTTAATTTCTTTATTCTTTCCTTGGTCTTTTCTTTCAATGTAATTTTCTATGGTGTAGATTCAACGTACTGTCAGTTAGCGGTACCCTCTGTTTCCGTTCAAAGTTAAGGAGGAAGAGGAAGGAGTTTTAGTTTCCTGGGGTTTGAACGGTGTGGTGTGCACGAGGGCTTTGCAGCATAGCACGGAGGAGATGCTGTCTCCTGAGAATGGAGTTAAGGTGGAGGAGGCTCTGCTCGCGGTCGGTGAAAAGGTGGGAGCTGAATTTATAAATTCTGCTTTCAGAATGAACAAAGCAGTTGTTGTGTTCATGGAGAGAGTATGTTTAGTGGGCAGGCTGATTGCTAGTGGAATATTTGTAAGGGATGTGTTGGTGCCGATTTCTCCTCTTTCAACTCCTTAGATTAGGGTGGTAGTTGACAAATCTACTTCTGTTCATTGCGGATGATCAGATGGTTTGGTAGGTTTGGTAAGTTTGGTAGGTTTGGTAAGTTTGGTAGGTTTGGGGACAGGTGAAGGGAGAGGCAGGGGGGGAGAGATGAAGGGAGAGGGAGGAGGTGAGAGGTGAAGGGAGAGGAGGAGGGGAGAGATGAAGGGAGAGGAGGAGGGGAGAGGTGAAGGGAGGGGTGAAGGGAGAGGTGAAGGGAGAGGAGGAGGGGAGAGATGAAGGGAGAGGAGGAGGGGAGAGATGGAGGGAGAGGAGGGGAGAGATGAAGGGAGGGGAGGAGGGGAGAGATGAAGGGAGAGGAGGAGGGGAGAGATGAAGGGAGAGGAGGAGGGGAGAGATGAAGGGAGGGGAGGAGGGGAGAGGTGAAGGGAGGGGTAAAGGGAGAGGAGGAGGTGAGAGATGAAGGGAGAGGAGGAGGGGAGGGCAGGGCAGTTGAGGAGGGGAGGTGACTGTCAACAAACAAGTGACCTGTGTGGCTCAGTTGGCAGGGTAGCCTAGTGGTTAGAGCGTTGGACTAGTAACCGAAAGGTTGCAAGTTCAATCCCCCGAGCTGACAAGGTACAAATCCCCTGTTACCCCTCCATACTATATCCTCCCCTGTTACGCCTCCATACTATATCCTCCCCTGTTACCCCTCCATACTATATCCTCCCCTGTTACCCCTCCATACTATATCCTGTTACCCCTCCATACTATATCCTGTTACCCCTCCATACTATATCCTCCCTGTAACCCCTCCATACTATATCCTGTTACCCCTCCATACTATATCCTCCCTGTTACCCCTCCATACTATATCCTGTTACCCCTCCATACTATATCCTCCCCTGTTACCCCTCCATACTATATCCTCCCCTGTTACCCCTCCATGCTATATCCTCCCCTGTTACCCCTCCATGCTATATCCTCCCCTGTTACCCCTCCATACTATATCCTCCCCTGTTACCCCTCCATGCTATATCCTCCCCTGTTACCCCTCCATACTATATCCTCCCCTGTTACCCCTCCATACTATATCCTCCCCTGTTACCCTCCATACTATATCCTCCCCTGTTACCCCTCCATACTATATCCTCCCCTGTTACCCCTCCATACTATATCCTCCCCTGTTACCCCTCCATACTATATCCTGTTACCCCTCCATACTATATCCTCCCCTGTTACCCCTCCATACTATATCCTGTTACCCTCCATACTATATCCTGTTACCCCTCCATACTATATCCTGTTACCCCTCCATACTATATCCTGTTACCCCTCCATACTATATCCTGTTACCCCTCCATACTATATCCTCCCCTGTTACCCCTCCATGCTATATCCTGTTACCCCTCCATACTATATCCTGTTACCCTCCATACTATATCCTGTTACCCTCCATACTATATCCTCCCCCTGTTACCCCTCCATACTATATCCTCCCCTGTTACCCTTCCATACTATATCCTCCCCTGTTACCCCTCCATACTATATCCTCCCCTGTTACCCTCCATACTATATCCTCCCCCTGTTACCCCTCCATACTATATCCTGTTACCCCTCCATACTATATCCTCCCCTGTTACCCCTCCATACTATATCCTGTTACCCCTCCATACTATATCCTGTTACCCCTCCATACTATATCCTGTTACCCCTCCATACTATATCCTCCCCTGTTACCCCTCCATGCTATATCCTGTTACCCCTCCATACTATATCCTGTTACCCTCCATACTATATCCTGTTACCCCTCCATACTATATCCTCCCCTGTTACCCCTCCATACTATATCCTCCCCTGTTACCCCTCCATGCTATATCCTCCCTGTTACCCCTCCATACTATATCCTGTTACCCTCCATACTATATCCTGTTACCCCTCCATACTATATCCTGTTACCCCTCCATACTATATCCTCCCCTGTTACCCTCCATACTATATCCTCCCCTGTTACCCCTCCATGCTATATCCTGTTACCCCTCCATACTATATCCTGTTACCCCTCCATACTATATCCTGTTACCCCCTCCATACTATATCCTCCCCTGTTACCCTCCATACTATATCCTCCCTGTTACCCCTCCATACTATATCCTGTTACCCCTCCATACTATATCCTCCCCTGTTACCCCTCCATACTATATCCTCCCCTGTTACCCCTCCATACTATATCCTGTTACCCCTCTATACTATATCCTCCCCTGTTACCCCTCCATACTATATCCTCCCCTGTTACCCCTCCATACTATATCCTGTTACCCCTCCATACTATATCCTGTTACCCTCCATACTATATCCTGTTACCCCTCCATACTATATCCTGTTACCCCTCCATACTATATCCTGTTACCCTCCTTACTATATCCTGTTACCCCTCCATACTATATCCTCCCCTGTTACCCCTCCATACTATATCCTGTTACCCCTCCATACTATATCCTGTTACCCCTCCATACTATATCCTGTTACCCCTCCATACTATATCCTCCCCTGTTACCCCTCCATACTATATCCTGTTACCCCTCCATACTATATCCTCCCCTGTTACCCCTCCATACTATATCCTCCCCTGTTACCCTCCATACTATATCCTGTTACCCCTCCATACTATATCCTCCCTGTTACCCTCCATACTATATCCTCCCCTGTTACCCCTCCATACTATATCCTCCCTGTTACCCCTTCATGCTATATCCTCCCCTGTTACCCCTCCATACTATATCCTCCCCTGTTACCCCTCCATACTATATCCTCCCCTGTTACCCCTCCATACTATATCCTCCCCTGTTACCCCTCCATACTATATCCTGTTACCCCTCCATACTATATCCTCCCCTGTTACCCCTCCATACTATATCCTCCCCTGTTACCCCTCCATACTATATCCTGTTACCCCTCCATACTATATCCTCCCCTGTTACCCCTCCATACTATATCCTCCCCTGTTACCCCTCCATACTATATCCTCCCCTGTTACCCCTCCATACTATATCCTCCCCTGTTACCCCTTCATGCTATATCCTCCCCTGTTATTGCTCATTGAGGACATATTTGTTAGAGGGGATGGAATGTTGTTCAGTCTCTGCTCTTACTGTTCTGGGTCGTACTGCTGAGAACTTAATCCATTCTGTTATAGTACTACCATCGAAGCCTCAGGCACACTGGCGAGTGTGTGTGTGTGTTTGGTCTGTCTGGGACAGTAATTGTATGGTTGGGTAAGTACAGGCAATAAATTAATATCAGGGCTCAGCCTCTCTGCAGAGAGTGGTGACAACTAGTCCATTATCACACACACACACACACACACACACACACACACACACACACACACACACACACACACACACACACACACACACACACACACACACACACACACACACACACACACACACACACACACACACACACACACACACACACACACACACACACACTGTATAACCACTCTGTTTCTGAGAGGGAGTCAGTGTAGTGCTCCTCTCTATAACCACTCTGTCTCTGAGAGTCAGTGTAGTGCTCCCCTCTATAACCACTCTGTCTCTGAGAGGGAGTCAGTGTAGTGCTCCCCTTCTATAACCACTCTGTCTCTGAGAGGGAGTCAGTGTAGTGCTCCCTCTATAACCACTCTGTCTCTGAGAGGGAGTCAGTGTAGTGCTCCCCTCTATAACCACTCTGTCTCTGAGAGGGAGTCAGTGTAGTGCTCCCTCTATAACCACTCTGTCTCTGAGAGTCAGTGTAGTGCTCCCCTCTATAACCACTCTGTCTCTGAGAGGAGTCAGTGTAGTGCTCCCCTCTATAACCACTCTGTCTCTGAGAGTCAGTGTAGTGCTCCCCTCTATAACCACTCTGTCTCTGAGAGTCAGTGTAGTGCTCCCCTCTATAACCACTCTGTCTCTGAGAGGGAGTCAGTGTAGTGCTCCCCTCTATAACCACTCTGTCTCTGAGAGTCAGTGTAGTGCTCCCCTCTATAACCACTCTGTCTATGAGAGGGAGTCAGTGTAGTGCTCCCCTCTATAACCACTCTGTCTCTGAGAGTCAGTGTAGTGCTCCCCTCTATAACCACTCTGTCTCTGAGAGTCAGTGTAGTGCTCCCCTCTATAACCACTCTGTCTCTGAGAGTCAGTGTAGTGCTCCCCTCTATAACCACTCTGTCTCTGAGAGGGAGTCAGTGTAGTGCTCCCTCTATAACCACTCTGTCTCTGAGAGTCAGTGTAGTGCTCCTCTATAACCACTCTGTCTCTGAGAGTCAGTGTAGTGCTCCCTCTATAACCACTCTGTCTCTGAGAGTCAGTGTAGTGCTCCCCTCTATAACCACTCTGTCTCTGAGAGTCAGTGTAGTGCTCCCCTCTATAACCACTCTGTCTCTGAGAGTCAGTGTAGTGCTCCCCTCTATAACCACTCTGTCTCTGAGAGGGAGTCAGTGTAGTGCTCCCTCTATAACCACTCTGTCTCTGAGAGGGAGTCAGTGTAGTGCTCCCTCTATAACCACTCTGTCTCTGAGAGTCAGTGTAGTGCTCCCCTCTATAACCACTCTGTCTCTGAGAGTCAGTGTAGTGCTCCCCTCTATAACCACTCTGTCTCTGAGAGTCAGTGTAGTGCTCCCTCTATAACCACTCTGTCTCTGAGAGTCAGTGTAGTGCTCCCCTCTATAACCACTCTGTCTCTGAGAGGGAGTCAGTGTAGTGCTCCCTCTATAACCACTCTGTCTCTGAGAGTCAGTGTAGTGCTCCCCTCTATAACCACTCTGTCTCTGAGAGTCAGTGTAGTGCTCCCCTCTATAACCACTCTGTCTCTGAGAGTCAGTGTAGTGCTCCCTCTATAACCACTCTGTCTCTGAGAGGGAGTCAGTGTAGTGCTCCCTCTATAACCACTCTGTCTCTGAGAGGGAGTCAGTGTAGTGCTCCCCTCTATAACCACTCTGTCTCTGAGAGGGAGTCAGTGTAGTGCTCCCTCTATAACCACTCTGTCTCTGAGAGTCAGTGTAGTGCTCCCCTCTATAACCACTCTGTCTCTGAGAGTCAGTGTAGTGCTCCCCTCTATAACCACTCTGTCTCTGAGAGTCAGTGTAGTGCTCCCCTCTATAACCACTCTGTCTCTGAGAGGGAGTCAGTGTAGTGCTCCCCTCTATAACCACTCTGTCTCTGAGAGTCAGTGTAGTGCTCCTCTATAACCACTCTGTCTCTGAGAGTCAGTGTAGTGCTCCCCTCTATAACCACTCTGTCTCTGAGAGTCAGTGTAGTGCTCCCCTCTATAACCACTCTGTCTCTGAGAGTCAGTGTAGTGCTCCCCTCTATAACCACTCTGTCTCTGAGAGGGAGTCAGTGTAGTGCTCCCCTCTATAACCACTCTGTCTATGAGAGGGAGTCAGTGTAGTGCTCCCTCTATAACCACTCTGTCTCTGAGAGTCAGTGTAGTGCTCCCCTCTATAACCACTCTGTCTCTGAGAGTCAGTGTAGTGCTCCCCTCTATAACCACTCTGTCTCTGAGAGTCAGTGTAGTGCTCCTCTCTATAACCACTCTGTCTCTGAGAGTCAGTGTAGTGCTCCCCTCTATAACCACTCTGTCTCTGAGAGTCAGTGTAGTGCTCCCCTCTATAACCACTCTGTCTCTGAGAGTCAGTGTAGTGCTCCCCTCTATAACCACTCTGTCTCTGAGAGTCAGTGTAGTGCTCCCTCTATAACCACTCTGTCTCTGAGAGTCAGTGTAGTGCTCCCCTCTATAACCACTCTGTCTCTGAGAGTCAGTGTAGTGCTCCTCTATAACCACTCTGTCTCTGAGAGTCAGTGTAGTGCTCCCCTCTATAACCACTCTGTCTCTGAGAGTCAGTGTAGTGCTCCCCTCTATAACCACTCTGTCTCTGAGAGTCAGTGTAGTGCTCCCCTCTATAACCACTCTGTCTCTGAGAGGGAGTCAGTGTAGTGCTCCTCTATAACCACTCTGTCTATGAGAGTCAGTGTAGTGCTCCCCTCTATAACCACTCTGTCTCTGAGAGGGAGTCAGTGTAGTGCTCCCCTCTATAACCACTCTGTCTCTGAGAGTCAGTGTAGTGCTCCCCTCTATAACCACTCTGTCTCTGAGAGGGAGTCAGTGTAGTGCCCCCTCTATAACCACTCTGTCTCTGAGAGGAGTCAGTGTAGTGCTCCCCTCTATAACCACTCTGTCTCTGAGAGTCAGTGTAGTGCTCCCCTATAACTATAACCACTCTGTCTCTGAGAGGGAGTCAGTGTAGTGCTCCCCTCTATAACCACTCTGTCTCTGAGAGGAGTCAGTGTAGTGCTCCCCTCTATAACCACTCTGTCTCTGAGAGTCAGTGTAGTGCTCCCTCTATAACCACTCTGTCTCTGAGAGGAGTCAGTGTAGTGCTCCCCTCTATAACCACTCTGTCTCTGAGAGGGAGTCAGTGTAGTGCTCCCCTCTATAACCACTCTGTCTCTGAGAGTCAGTGTAGTGCTCCCTCTATAACCACTCTGTCTCTGAGAGGGAGTCAGTGTAGTGCTCCCCTCTATAACCACTCTGTCTCTGAGAGGGAGTCAGTGTAGTGCTCCCCTCTATAACCACTCTGTCTCTGAGAGGGAGTCAGTGTAGTGCTCCCTCTCTATAACCACTCTGTCTCTGAGAGTCAGTGTAGTGCTCCCCTCTATAACCACTCTGTCTCTGAGTGCTCCTCTATAACCACTCTGGAGAGTCAGTGTAGTGCTCCCTCTATAACCACTCTGTCTCTGAGAGGGAGTCAGTGTAGTGCTCCCCTCTATAACCACTCTGTCTCTGAGAGGGAGTCAGTGTAGTGCTCCCCTCTATAACCACTCTGTCTCTGAGAGTCAGTGTAGTGCTCCCTCTATAACCACTCTGTCTCTGAGAGGGAGTCAGTGTAGTGCTCCCTCTATAACCACTCTGTCTCTGAGAGTCAGTGTAGTGCTCCTCTATAACCACTCTGTCTCTGAGAGTCAGTGTAGTGCTCTATAACCACTCTGTCTCTGAGAGGGAGTCAGTGTAGTGCTCCCCTCTATAACCACTCTGTCTCTGAGAGTCAGTGTAGTGCTCCCCTCTATAACCACTCTGTCTCTGAGAGTCAGTGTAGTGCTCCCCTCTATAACCACTCTGTCTCTGAGAGTCAGTGTAGTGCTCCCTCTATAACCACTCTGTCTCTGAGAGTCAGTGTAGTGCTCCCCTCTATAACCACTCTGTCTCTGAGAGTCAGTGTAGTGCTCCCCTCTATAACCACTCTGTCTCTGAGAGTCAGTGTAGTCAGTGTCTCTGAGAGTCAGTGTAGTGCTCCCTCTATAACCACTCTGTCTCTGAGAGTCAGTGTAGTGCTCCCCCACTCTATAACCACTCTGTCTCTGAGAGTCAGTGTAGTGCTCCCCCTCTATAACCACTCTGTCTCTGAGAGTCAGTGTAGTGCTCCCCCACTCTATAACCACTCTGTCTCTGAGAGTCAGTGTAGTGCTCCCCTCTATAACCACTCTGTCTCTGAGAGTCAGTGTAGTGCTCCCCTCTATAACCACTCTGTCTCTGAGAGTCAGTGTAGTGCTCCCCTCTATAACCACTCTGTCTCTGAGAGGGAGTCAGTGTAGTGCTCCCCTCTATAACCACTCTGTCTCTGAGAGTCAGTGTAGTGCTCCCCTCTATAACCACTCTGTCTCTGAGAGTCAGTGTAGTGCTCCCCTCTATAACCACTCTGTCTCTGAGAGGGAGTCAGTGTAGTGCTCCCCTCTATAACCACTCTGTCTCTGAGAGTCAGTGTAGTGCTCCCCTCTATAACCACTCTGTCTCTGAGAGTCAGTGTAGTGCTCCCCTCTATAACCACTCTGTCTCTGAGAGGGAGTCAGTGTAGTGCTCCCACTCTATAACCACTCTGTCTCTGAGAGTCAGTGTAGTGCTCCCCTCTATCAACCACTCTGTCTCTGAGAGTCAGTGTAGTGCTCCCCCTCTATAACCACTCTGTCTCTGAGAGAGTCAGTGTAGTGCTCCCCCACTCTGTCTCTGATAACCACCACTCTGTCTCTGAGAGGGAGTCAGTGTAGTGCTCCCCTCCACTATAACCACTCTGTCTCTGAGAGTCAGTGTAGTGCTCCCCTCTATAACCACTCTGTCTCTGAGAGGTGTAGTGCAGTGAGAGTCAGTGTAGTGCTCCTCTATAACCACTCTGTCTCTGAGAGGGAGTCAGTGTAGTGCTCCCTCTATAACCACTCTGTCTCTGAGAGTCAGTGTAGTGCTCCCCTCTATAACCACTCTGTCTCTGAGAGTCAGTGTAGTGCTCCCCTCTATAACCACTCTGTCTCTGAGAGTCAGTGTAGTGCTCCCCTCTATAACCACTCTGTCTCTGAGAGTCAGTGTAGTGCTCCCTCTATAACCACTCTGTCTCTGAGAGTCAGTGTAGTGCTCCCCTCTATAACCACTCTGTCTCTGAGAGTCAGTGTAGTGCTCCCCTCTATAACCACTCTGTCTCTGAGAGTCAGTGTAGTGCTCCCCTCTATAACCACTCTGTCTCTGAGAGTCAGTGTAGTGCTCCCCTCTATAACCACTCTGTCTCTGAGAGTCAGTGTAGTGCTCCCCCTCTATAACCACTCTGTCTCTGAGAGTCAGTGTAGTGCTCTATAACCACTCTGTCTCTGAGAGTCAGTGTAGTGTAACCACTCTGTGAGAGTCAGTGTAGTGCTCCCTCTATAACCACTCTGTCTCTGAGAGTCAGTGTAGTGCTCCCCTCTATAACCACTCTGTCTCTGAGAGTCAGTGTAGTGCTCCCCTCTATAACCACTCTGTCTCTGAGAGTCAGTGTAGTGCTCCCCTCTATAACCACTCTGTCTCTGAGAGGGAGTCAGTGTAGTGCTCCCTCTCTATAACCACTCTGTCTCTGAGAGTCAGTGTAGTGCTCCCCTCTATAACCACTCTGTCTCTGAGAGGGAGTCAGTGTAGTGCTCCCCTCTATAACCACTCTGTCTCTGAGAGTCAGTGTAGTGCTCCCCTCTATAACCACTCTGTCTCTGAGAGGGAGTCAGTGTAGTGCTCCCCTCTATAACCACTCTGTCTCTGAGAGGGAGTCAGTGTAGTGCTCCCCTCTATAACCACTCTGTCTCTGAGAGGGAGTCAGTGTAGTGCTCCCCTCTATAACCACTCTGTCTCTGAGAGTCAGTGTAGTGCTCCCCTCTATAACCACTCTGTCTCTGAGAGTCAGTGTAGTGCTCCCTCTATAACCACTCTGTCTCTGAGAGTCAGTGTAGTGCTCCCTCTATAACCACTCTGTCTCTGAGAGTCAGTGTAGTGCTCCCCTCTATAACCACTCTGTCTCTGAGAGTCAGTGTAGTGCTCCCCTCTATAACCACTCTGTCTCCTGAGACAGTGTAGTGCTCCCCTCTATAACCACTGTCTCTGAGAGGGAGTCAGTGTAGTGCTCCCCTCTATAACCACTCTGTCTCTGAGAGAGTCAGTGTAGTGCTCCCCTCTATAACCACTCTGTCTCTGAGAGTCAGTGTAGTGCTCCCACTCTATAACCACTCTGTCTCTGAGAGGAGTCAGTGTAGTGCTCCCACTCTGTAACCACTCTGTCTCTGAGAGTCAGTGTAGTGCTCCCCTCTATAACCACTCTGTCTCTGAGAGTCAGTGTAGTGCTCCCCTCTATAACCACTCTGTCTCTGAGAGGGAGTCAGTGTAGTGCTCCCTCTATAACCACTCTGTCTCTGAGAGTCAGTGTAGTGCTCCCCTCTATAACCACTCTGTCTCTGAGAGGGAGTCAGTGTAGTGCTCCCCTCTATAACCACTCTGTCTCTGAGAGGGAGTCAGTGTAGTGCTCCCCTCTATAACCACTCTGTCTCTGAGAGTCAGTGTAGTGCTCCCCTCTATAACCACTCTGTCTCTGAGAGTCAGTGTAGTGCTCCCCTCTATAACCACTCTGTCTCTGAGAGGGAGTCAGTGTAGTGCTCCCCTCTATAACCACTCTGTCTCTGAGAGTCAGTGTAGTGCTCCCCTCTATAACCACTCTGTCTCTGAGAGGAGTCAGTGTAGTGCTCCCCTCTATAACCACTCTGTCTCTGAGAGGGAGTCAGTGTAGTGCTCCCCTCTATAACCACTCTGTCTCTGAGAGGGAGTCAGTGTAGTGCTCCCCTCTATAACCACTCTGTCTCTGAGAGGGAGTCAGTGTAGTGCTCCCCTCTATAACCACTCTGTCTCTGAGAGGGAGTCAGTGTAGTGCTCCCCTCTATAACCACTCTGTCTCTGAGAGTCAGTGTAGTGCTCCCCTCTATAACCACTCTGTCTCTGAGAGTCAGTGTAGTGCTCCCCTCTATAACCACTCTGTCTCTGAGAGGGAGTCAGTGTAGTGCTCCCCTCTATAACCACTCTGTCTCTGAGAGTCAGTGTAGTGCTCCCCTCTATAACCACTCTGTCTCTGAGAGTCAGTGTAGTGCTCCCCTCTATAACCACTCTGTCTCTGAGAGTCAGTGTAGTGCTCCCACTCTGTCTCTGAGAGGGAGTAACCACTCTGTCTCTGAGAGGAGTCAGTGTAGTGCTCCCCTCTATAACCACTCTGTCTCTGAGAGTCAGTGTAGTGCTCCCCTCTATAACCACTCTGTCTCTGAGAGTCAGTGTAGTGCTCCCTCTATAACCACTCTGTCTCTGAGAGTCAGTGTAGTGCTCCCCTCTATAACCACTCTGTCTCTCTGAGAGTCAGTGTAGTGCTCCCCTCTATAACCACTCTGTCTCTGAGAGTCAGTGTAGTGCTCCCCTCTATAACCACTCTGTCTCTGAGAGTCAGTGTAGTGCTCCCCTCTATAACCACTCTGTCTCTGAGAGTCAGTGTAGTGCTCCCCTCTATAACCACTCTGTCTCTGAGAGTCAGTGAGTCAGTGCTCCCCTCTATAACCACTCTGTCTCTGAGAGGGAGTCAGTGTAGTGCTCCCCTCTATAACCACTCTGTCTCTGAGAGTCAGTGTAGTGCTCCCCTCTATAACCACTCTGTCTCTGAGAGTCAGTGTAGTGCTCCCCTCTATAACCACTCTGTCTCTGAGAGTCAGTGTAGTGCTCCCTATAACCACTTTAAGAGTCCTCCTCTATAACCACTCTGTCTCTGAGAGTCAGTGTAGTGCTCCCTCTCTCTATAACCACTCTGTCTCTGAGTGCTAGTGCCCCCTCTATAACCACTCTGTCTCTGAGAGTCAGTG
This sequence comes from Oncorhynchus gorbuscha, assembly GCF_021184085.1. Lineage (NCBI taxonomy): Eukaryota > Metazoa > Chordata > Actinopteri > Salmoniformes > Salmonidae > Oncorhynchus > Oncorhynchus gorbuscha. Next base: position 16,532 of record NW_025748820.1, read on the forward strand.
TAGTGCTCCCCTAACCATAACCACTCTGTCTCTGAGAGGGAGTCAGTGTAGTGCTCCCCTCTATAACCACTCTGTCTCTGAGAGTCAGTGTAGTGCTCCCCTCTATAACCACTCTGTCTCTGAGAGGGAGTCAGTGTAGTGCTCCCCTCTATAACCACTCTGTCTCTGAGAGTCAGTGTAGTGCTCCCCTCTATAACCACTCTGTCTCTGAGAGTCAGTGTAGTGCTCCCCTCTATAACCACTCTGTCTCTGAGAGGGAGTCAGTGTAGTGCTCCCTCTATAACCACTCTGTCTCTGAGAGGGAGTCAGTGTAGTGCTCCCCTCTATAACCACTCTGTCTCTGAGAGTCAGTGTAGTGCTCCCCTCTATAACCACTCTGTCTCTGAGAGGGAGTCAGTGTAGTGCTCCCCTCTATAACCACTCTGTCTCTGAGAGTCAGTGTAGTGCTCCCCTCTATAACCACTCTGTCTCTGAGAGTCAGTGTAGTGCTCCCCTCTATAACCACTCTGTCTCTGAGAGTCAGTGTAGTGCTCCCCTCTATAACCACTCTGTCTCTGAGAGTCAGTGTAGTGCTCCCCTCTATAACCACTCTGTCTCTGAGAGTCAGTGTAGTGCTCCCCTCTATAACCACTCTGTCTCTGAGAGTCAGTGTAGTGCTCCCCTCTATAACCACTCTGTCTCTGAGAGGAGTCAGTGTAGTGCTCCCCTCTATAACCACTCTGTCTCTGAGAGTCAGTGTAGTGCTCCCCTCTATAACCACTCTGTCTCTGAGAGTCAGTGTAGTGCTCCCACTCTATAACCACTCTGTCTCTGAGAGTCAGTGTAGTGCTCCCCTCTATAACCACTCTGTCTCTGAGAGTCAGTGTAGTGCTCCCCTCTATAACCACTCTGTCTCTGAGAGGGAGTCAGTGTAGTGCTCCCCTCTATAACCACTCTGTCTCTGAGAGTCAGTGTAGTGCTCCCACTCTGTCTCTGAGAGTCAGTGTAGTGCTCCACTCTGTCTCTGAGAGGGAGTCAGTGTAGTGCTCCCCTCTATAACCACTCTGTCTCTGAGAGTCAGTGTAGTGCTCCCCTCTATAACCACTCTGTCTCTGAGAGGGAGTCAGTGTAGTGCTCCCCTCTATAACCACTCTGTCTCTGAGAGTCAGTGTAGTGCTCCCCTCTATAACCACTCTGTCTCTGAGAGTCAGTGTAGTGCTCCCCTCTATAACCACTCTGTCTCTGAGAGTCAGTGTAGTGCTCCCCTCTATAACCACTCTGTCTCTGAGAGTCAGTGTAGTGCTCCCCTCTATAACCACTCTGTCTCTGAGAGTCAGTGTAGTGCTCCCCTCTATAACCACTCTGTCTCTGAGAGTCAGTGTAGTGCTCCCCTCTATAACCACTCTGTCTCTGAGAGTCAGTGTAGTGCTCCCCCTCTATAACCACTCTGTCTCTGAGAGTCAGTGTAGTGCTCCCTCTATAACCACTCTGTCTCTGAGAGTCAGTGTAGTGCTCCCCTCTATAACCACTCTGTCTCTGAGAGGGAGTCAGTGTAGTGCTCCCCTCTATAACCACTCTGTCTCTGAGAGTCAGTGTAGTGCTCCCCTCTATAACCACTCTGTCTCTGAGAGTCAGTGTAGTGCTCCCCTCTATAACCACTCTGTCTCTGAGAGTCAGTGTAGTGCTCCCCTCTATAACCACTCTGTCTCTGAGAGTCAGTGTAGTGCTCCCCTCTATAACCACTCTGTCTCTGAGAGTCAGTGTAGTGCAGTCCCCTCTATAACCACTCTGTCTCTGAGAGTCAGGAGTCAGTGTAGTGCTCCCCTCTATAACCACTCTGTCTCTGAGAGTCAGTGTAGTGCTCCCCTCTATAACCACTCTGTCTCTGAGAGGGAGTCAGTGTAGTGCTCCCTCTATAACCACTCTGTCTCTGAGAGTCAGTGTAGTGCTCCCCTCTATAACCACTCTGTCTCTGAGAGTCAGTGTAGTGCTCCCCTCTATAACCACTCTGTCTCTGAGAGTCAGTGTAGTGCTCCCTCTATAACCACTCTGTCTCTGAGAGGGAGTCAGTGTAGTGCTCCCCTCTATAACCACTATAACCACCACTCTGTCTCTGAGAGTCAGTGTAGTGCTCCCCTCTATAACCACTCTGTCTCTGAGAGGGGAGTCAGTGTAGTGCTCCCCTCTATAACCACTCTGTCTCTGAGAGTCAGTGTAGTGCTCCCCTCTATAACCACTCTGTCTCTGAGAGTCAGTGTAGTGCTCCCCTCTATAACCACTCTGTCTCTGAGAGGGAGTCAGTGTAGTGCTCCCCTCTATAACCACTCTGTCTCTGAGAGGGAGTCAGTGTAGTGCTCCCCTCTATAACCACTCTGTCTCTGAGAGTCAGTGTAGTGCTCCCCTCTATAACCACTCTGTCTCTGAGAGGGAGTCAGTGTAGTGCTCCCTCTATAACCACTCTGTCTCTGAGAGTCAGTGTAGTGCTCCCCTCTATAACCACTCTGTCTCTGAGAGTCAGTGTAGTGCTCCCCTCTATAACCACTCTGTCTCTGAGAGTCAGTGTAGTGCTCCCCTCTATAACCACTCTGTCTCTGAGAGTCAGTGTAGTGCTCCCCTCTATAACCACTCTGTCTCTGAGAGTCAGTGTAGTGCTCCCCTCTATAACCACTCTGTCTCTGAGAGTCAGTGTAGTGCTCCCCTCTATAACCACTCTGTCTCTGAGAGGGAGTCAGTGTAGTGCTCCCTCTATAACCACTCTGTCTCTGAGAGTCAGTGTAGTGCTCCCCTCTATAACCACTCTGTCTCTGAGAGTCAGTGTAGTGCTCCCCTCTATAACCACTCTGTCTCTGAGAGTCAGTGTAGTGCTCCCCTCTATAACCACTCTGTCTCTGAGAGTCAGTGTAGTGCTCCCTCTATAACCACTCTGTCTCTGAGAGGGAGTCAGTGTAGTGCTCCCCTCTATAACCACTCTGTCTCTGAGAGTCAGTGTAGTGCTCCCCTCTATAACCACTCTGTCTCTGAGAGGGAGTCAGTGTAGTGCTCCCCTCTATAACCACTCTGTCTCTGAGAGTCAGTGTAGTGCCCCCCTCTATAACCACTCTGTCTCTGAGAGGGAGTCAGTGTAGTGCTCCCCTCTATAACCACTCTGTCTCTGAGAGGGAGTCAGTGTAGTGCTCCCCTCTATAACCACTCTGTCTCTGAGAGTCAGTGTAGTGCTCCCCTCTATAACCACTCTGTCTCTGAGAGTCAGTGTAGTGCTCCCCTCTATAACCACTCTGTCTCTGAGAGTCAGTCAGTGTATTGTCATGGATAGTTCCTGGAGTAATCAGGAGTATCTCAATGATAGACGGTGTGTTTTAACAATAGAACATCAGAATATCCTTCTGTAGGTGGTCCTTCTGTAGCTCAGTTGGTAGAGCATGGCGCTTGTAACGCCAGGGTAGTGGGTTCGATCCCCGGGACCACCCATACGTAGAATGTATGCACACATGACTGTAAGTCGCTTTGGATAAAAGCGTCTGCTAAATGGCATATATTATTATTATTATTAATTCCCCTCATTTGTACAACGGATGGGTCTAATGCTGAATGCTGATTGGTTAAAACCGCATTCCAGCCGGTGTCTATTCCATTTTTTTTTTTCACCTTTATTTAACCTAGTTGAGAACAAGTTCTCATTTATATCTCATATATATCACTAGCCACTTTAAACAATGCTACCTTATATAATGTTACTTACCCTACATTATTCATCTCATATGTATACGTATATACTGTACTCTACAACATCGACTGCATCCTTATGTAATACATGTATCACTAGCCACTTTAACTATGCCACTTTGTTTACTTTGTCTACACACTCATCTCATATGTATACACTGTACTCGATACCATCTACTGCATCTTGCCTATGCCGTTCTGTACCATCACTCATTCATATATCTTTATGTACATATTCTTTACCCCTTACACTGTGTATAAGACAGTAGTTTTGGAATTGTTAGTTAGATTACTCTGTGGTTATTACTGCATTGTCGAACTCGAAGCACAAGCATTTCGCTACACTCACATTAACATCTGCTAACCATGTGCATGTGACAAATACAACATGATTTGATTTGATTTACAACTGCAACCTGGCCAAGATAAAGCATAGCAGTGTGAACAGACAACACAGAGTTACACATGGAGTAAACAATTAACAAGTCAATAACACAGAGAAAAAAAGGGGAGTCTATATACAATGTGTGCAAAAGGCATGAGGAGGTAGGCGAATAATTACAATATTGCAGATTAACACTGGAGTGATAAATGATCAGATGGTCATGTACAGGCAGAGATATTGGTGTGCAAAAGAGCAGAAAAGTAAATAAATAAAAACAGTATGGGGATGAGGTAGGTGAAAATGGATGTGCTATTTACCAATAGATTATGTACAGCTGCAGCGATCGGTTAGCTGCTCAGATAGCTGATGTTTGAAGTTGGTGAGGGAGATTTTGCAATTGTTCCAGTCACAGGCAGCAGAGAACTGGAACGAAAGGCGGCCAAATGAGGTGTTGGCTTTAGGGATGATCAATGAGATACACCTGCTGGAGCGCGTGCTACGGGTGGGTGTTGCCATCGTGACCAGTGAACTGAGATAAGGCGGAGCTTTACCTAGCATGGACTTGTAGATGACCTGGAGCCAGTGGGTCTGGCGACGAATATGTAGCGAGGGCCAGCCGACTAGAGTTACCATAAGTTACCACCCGCTAAATCTATGATGTTATAATGCCTATTTACTCTGTTCCATCTGACTGCTGCAATCAACTGTCTCATCAGCCCAGCCAGGCAATTTATAAACATTGATCTCCACTATAAAAATAATCTAGACATTATCTCACATTTCTTTTTAGACTAACATTTTGTTTTCATCAGTGGAGATTTGTATAAACCTTGCTGTCTGTCTCCCAGACATTTGACCACATTGTTTAAATATTCAGATTCTATCTCCATAGTAACGAACGTGGATATATATACAATGAAATGTCAATTTGGAAGAGAAAAAAGGTCAAACGAAACGAAGTGCAGCTGGTTTTGCAGTCTTTCCAGGTTCAGTTTGAAGTGATTGTGTGAGCTGTGTTGTTGTCTAGCTCCTATTAAACAACCGTGTCCCGATGAGAAGGCACCTTTTCTACGACAGGTGAAATCACACCTCGTTAGCTCATTGTTATGGATGTTTCCAAATAAGTGTCGCTAGAAAAAGAGCTGAAATTAACGCAAATGTGGCTATTCTGCTCTTATTCTGACAGCGCTGTTTGATCTGACTGTAAGTTAGCCGTAGTTGGCTAGCTAGCAAGGGATAAGAACGTTGCTAACCAGTACGGCAATGGAACATGAAGAAGGAACGACTGGGTCTCGTCACTAGTAACCAGAACCAATAGATCAAACGACTGGGTCGCATCTCTAGTAACCGAACCAATAGATCAAACGACTGGGTCGCATCTCTAGTAACCAGAACCAATAGAGCAAACGTCTCTAGTAACCGGAACGAATAGATCAAACGACTGGGTCGTGTCTCTAGTAACCAGAACCAATAGAACAAACGTCTCTAGTAACCAGAACCAATAGAGCAAACGTCTCTAGTAACCAGAACCAATAGAACGAACGACTGGGTCGCATCTCTAGTAACCGGAACCAATAGAATGAACGACTGGGTCGCGTCTCTAGTAACCGGAACCAATAGAACGAACGACTGGGTCGTGTCTCTAGTAACCGGAACCAATAGAACGAACGACTGGGTCGTGTCTCTAGTAACCGAACCAATAGATCAAACGACTGGGTCGCATCTCTAGTAACCAGAACCAATAGAGCAAACGTCTCTAGTAACCGGAACGAATAGATCAAACGACTGGGTCGTGTCTCTAGTAACCAGAACCAATAGAACAAACGACTGGGTCGCATCTCTAGTAACCAGAACCAATAGAACAAACGTCTCTAGTAACCAGAACCAATAGAACAAACGTCTCTAGTAACCAGAACCAATAGACTGAACGAGCAGCCAGCTTGGGTAGCAACCCTAGATTTGTGTCGGGACTATATTGATGAAATAGTAAGACAAAATTCATTAAAAGAACAGTTTTAATAAAAATATGTCAATAATTATTATTTGAATATTATTATTTAGATTTATTGGAATATTATTATTTGAATATAATTATTATTTGAATATTATTATTTGATATTATTTGAACATGTTGGTAATGCCCTCGAAGCCGGCGTTTGGAGGACTGCAGTGACCTTTTGGTTACTGGCCCAACGCTCTAACCACTACGCTGCCTGCTGCCCCTGTTATATGTTACTGTGTATTATTCTGTATTGTAATCACCATCTCTCTCTCTCTCTCTCTCTGTCTCTCTCTCTCTCTCTCTCTCTCTCTCTCTCTCTCTCTCTCTCTCTCTCTCTCTCTCTCTCTCTCTCTCTCTCTCTCTCTCTTCTCCTGTCTCTCTCTCTTCTCTCTCTCTCTCTCTCTCTCTCTCTCTCTCTCTCTCTCTCTCTGTCTCTCTCTCTCTCTGTCTCTCTCTCTCTCTCTGTCTCTCTCTCTCTCTCTCTCTCTGTCTCTCTGCCTCTCTGTCTCTCTCTGTCTCTCTGTCTCTCTCTTTCTGTCTCTCGCTCTCTGTCTCTCTCTCTCTCTCTCTGTCTCTCTGCCTCTCTGTCTCTCTCTGTCTCTCTGTCTCTCTCTTTCTGTCTCTCGCTCTCTGTCTCTGTCTCTCTCTCTTAGCAGTCCTATGCCCCTCCCCCGTCCACCATGGTCCCTCCCAGTCCCATCCCTAACAACAGTCACCACAGAGGAGGAGGAGGAGGCTGTAGTATGGAGCAGCTCAGTCAAACTAACCTGTACATCAGAGGACTGCCCTCTGGGACCAGTGACCAGGACCTCATCAAACTATGTCAACCGTAAGTGGAGATTTCACTCTATTAGTGAACTGGACATATCATTACTTTACTACCACCACTGACTGGACTAAACAGGTGAATCCAGGTGAGAGCTATGATCGCTTATTGATGTCACCTGTTAATTCCACATCAATCAGTGTAGATGAAGGTGTTCCCAAACTGGGGTAGGCAGGGGTATGCGCAATGCAGTCGGGGTTATGCCAAAAAAAATGTATTTAAACATATATATATAAATCAAAAAACAGTCCATTTATATTTTCCAACGGGGCTTTACGTTTGGGTTTTTCTCCTCGCAGGAGTAGCCTTGTTTCACTGCCAAAAATACAATTCAACCATCTAGTGTTCAGCGAAAAAACATCAAAATATCAAATACAGGTGGCCTAGTCAAATAATGAACATCCAATCACATTAACCGTTACTCTCTGCTAGGACATTATACTGCTACTACTAGTAGGACATCATACTGCTACTACCAGCAGTACTACACCTGCACCTGTCGACCACACAAGTTGTTCTGCGTCCGCGAGCACATCCAATGCTGGCATCAGTAATTCTACATTTGTTGTTAGCCCAGCTAGCATGGACACTGACAGGTGTGAATCTGATGCAGCCGAAGAGCTAACACCCCCTTACCCGGGAACGCCCCAAGCTACTGCCCCTCACCCGGGAAAGCCCCAAGCTACTGCCCCCTTACCAAGGAAAGCACCAAGCTACTGTCCCCTTAACCGGGAAAGCCCCAAGCTACTGCCCCTTACCCGGGAAAGCCCCAAGATACTGCCCTTTAACTGGGAAAGCACCAAACTACTGCCCCCTTACCCGGGAAAGCACCAAGCTACTGTCCCCTTACCCGGGAAAGCACCAAACTACTGCCCCTTACCATGGAAAGCACCAAGCTACTGCCCCTTATCCAGGAAAGCCCCAAGTTACTGCCCCCTTACCAAGGAAAGCACCAAGCTACTGTTCCCTTACCCGGGAAAGCCCCAGGCTACTGCCCCTTACCCGGGAAAGCCTCAAGCTACTGCCCCCTCACCCGGGAAAGCCCCAAGCTACTGCCCTTTACCTGGGAAAGCACCAAACTACTGCCCCTTACCCGGGAAAGCACCAAACTACTGCCCCTTACCCGGGAAAGCACCAAGCTACTGTCCCTTACCCGGAAAGCACCAAACTACTGCCCCTTACCCGGGAAAGCACCAAGCTACTGCCCCTTACCCGGGAAAGCACCAAGCTACTGCCCCTTACCCGGGAAAGCACCAAGCTACTGCCCCTTACCCGGGAAAGCACCAAACTACTGCCCCTTACCCGGGAAAGCACCAAGCTACTGTCCCTTACCCGGGAAAGCACCAAACTACTGCCCCTTACCCGGGAAAGCACCAAGCTACTGCCCCTTACCCGGGAAAGCACCAAGCTACTGCCCCTTACCCGGGAAAGCACCAAGCTACTGCCCCTTACCCGGGAAAGCACCGAACAACAGACAGGGACGTTGGACCATCGAAGAGGCGCACTCAGCCACAGTGTGTTATATGTGCAAAGGTACTATCTCACAACTCAATGAAACCTTCACCCTTGAGCAGACACTTAGAAACAAAACATGCCAATTTGAAAAACTAAGCTACAGGAGTTGTTTTTTTTTTTTTTTAAACAACTTTCGAGTAGTAAGACAAGTATAAAAACAACAGATACCCTTAATATGAAGAGGCTAGAAGCGTTTTATATTTACATTTACATTTAAGTCATTTAGCAGACGCTCTTATCCAGAGCGACTTACGGTCATCAAACAACACTGTTTCACGAACATCTCAAACTGTAAATACAAAATCAAATCTAATGTATTTATATAGCCCTTCGTAGATCAGCTGATATCTCAAAGTGTTATACAGAAACCCAGCCTAAAACCCCAAACAGCAAGCAACGCAGGTGTAGAAGCACGGTGGCTAGGACTATGTGGGGTGACCAGTCCTCTTCTGGCTGTGCCGGGTGGAGATTATAAACCTAGAGAGGAACCAGACTCTGTGGGGTGACCAGTCCTCTTCTGGCTGTGCTGGGTGGAGATTATAAACCTAGAGAGGAACCAGACTCTGTGGGGTGACCAGTCCTCTTCTGGCTGTGCCGGGTGGAGATTATAAACCTAGAGAGGAACCAGGCTATGAGGGGTGGCCAGTCCTCTTCTGGCTGCCGGGTGGAGATTATAACAGAACAAATGTTCAGAAATGACCAGCATGGTCCAATAATAATAATCACAGTGGTTGTCGAGGGTGCAGCAAGTCAGCACCTCAGGAGTAAATGTCACAGCTATGATACTACGTAGCCTGACTCGGTGTGTTGGTGTTTCCTCCTCCATCTCTCTGTGAACTAGCAGCTATGATACTACGTAGCAGCTATGATACTACATAGCAGCTATGATACTACGTAGCCTGACTCAGTGTGTTGGTGTTTCCTCCTCCATCACTCTGTGAACTAGCAGCTATGATACTACGTAGCAGCTATGATACTACGTAGCCTGACTCAGTCTGTTGGTGTTTCCTCCTCCATCTCTCTGTGAACTAGCAGCTATGATACTACGTAGCAGCTATGATACTACGTAGCAGCTATGATGTGTGTAGGTGTTTTCTGTGTGGGTAGTAGGCTCTGTGAAGCCATGTTATGGTTTATACTGAGTGGGTAGTAGGATCTGTGTAGCCATGTTATGGTTTATACTGAGTGGGTCGTAGGCTCTGTGATGCCATGTTATGGTTTATACTGAGTGGGTCGTAGGCTCTGTGATGCCATGTTATGGTTTATACTGATTGGGTAGTAGGCTCTGTGAAGCCATGTTATGGTTTATACTGAGTGGGTAGTAGGATCTGTGAAGCCATGTTATGGTTTATACTGAGTGGGTCGTAGGCTCTGTGAAGCCATGTGGGTCGTAGGCTCTGTGAAGCCATGTGGGTAGTAGGCTCTGTGAAGCCATGTTATAATTCATACTGAGTGGGTCGTAGGCTGTGTGTAATGGTTCATGCTGCGTACTGTAGTATCATAGCTGTGTTCTTGACCTCTCTCTGTCACCCCTCCTTTTCCTGTGTAGAGAAGAGAGGAGACACCCCTCCCAGTCAGCCAGCCAGCCCTATCCCATCCACTTGTCTCCCACCGCCAGTTCCTTTCCAGAACCTTCCTCACCGACGAACCGCATGGCGGGCGAGCCGCAAGCTTTGGGGGTCCATGACATCATCGACGTCAATTTGTTTTTAAATGTTTTTAAATGTAATAACTCCTTTTGACAGTAACCCTCCAAAAAAGTAATTCCCTAAACATATTTTATTTCCATTTGTACTAGGAAGCTAAGGGTTAGATCAGGAAGGGTAAAAAGTGAACAAGACAAAACATATGGATTGAAGGTATGATATGGGGTCAAGGCTACAAACGGCGCCGGTGAAATGACCGGCGTTGACTCAGGTGTTCGAACGAACATATCAGACCGAGAGTCGAATGCTTCTCAGGTCGTTCTTTATGAGTTTTAGTTTAGAAAAACCACCTCTCAGCAGAAGAGACAGTTACAGGATGGTAAAAAAAACAGCGGGATTACCATAGCAACGTCAGGGAAACTGGGCGGAAGGGAGGAGGGCTTCAAATAGAGCAGTTCTAGAATATCTTTCATTGAGTTTCTCGTTCTCCTTAATTGCTGAAGAGATTAACCGTACAGGAAGCTCTGGGGACAGGTCGTCTGTATACTGGACAGACACGCTACAGGAAGAGATGAACCGTACAGGAAGCTCTGGGAACAGGTCGCCTGGATACTGGACAGACACGTTACAGGAAGAGATGAACCGTACAGGAAGCTCTGGGAACAGGTCGTCTGGATACTGGACAGACACGGTACAGGAAGAGATGAACCGTACAGGAAGCCCTGGGAACAGGTCGTCTGGATACTGGACAGACACGGTACAGGAAGAGATGAACCGCACAGGAAGCTCTGGGAACAGGTCGTCTGGATACTGGTCAGACACGGTACAGGAAGAGATGAACCGTACAGGAAGCTCTGGGAACAGGTCGTCTGGATACTGTCCTCAACACGTTCCAGGAAGAGATGAACCGTACAGGAAGCTCTGGGGACAGGTCGTCTGGATACTGGACAGACACGGTACAGGGAGAGATGAACCGTACAGGAAGCTCTGGGAACAGGTCGTCTGGATACTGGACAGACACGCTACAGGAAGAGATGAACCGTACAGGAAGCTCTGGGGACAGGTCGTCTGGATACTGGACAGACACGCTACAGGAAGAGATGAACCGTACAGGAAGCTCTGGGAACAGGTCGTCTGGATACTGGACAGAAACGGTACAGGAAGAGATGAACCTTACATGAAGCTCTGGGGACAGGTCGTCTGGATACTGGACAGACACGGTACAGGAAGCTCTGGGGACAGGTCGTCTGGATAATGGACAGACAATACATGTCCAGATGCAATCAGATTATCATCTTTAACAGAAAACATTTTATTGAGGGCTTTGAACAACAAACAAAATAAAAAAGTTGTTTTGTGATTTTGTTGATAGTGGTGAACCAGCATATGAGTTCTGTGGTTACAATATCAACAGTCCCTTATCTCTCTGGTAAACGTTGGTCCCTTATCTCTCTGGTATTCGTTGGTCCCTTATCTCTCTGGTAAACGTTGGTCCCTTATCTCTCTGGTATTCGTTGGTCCCTTATGTCTCTGGTATACATTGGTCCCTTATCTCTCTGGTAAACGTTGGTCCCTTATCTCTCTGGTAAACGTTGGTCCCTTATCTCTCTGGTATACGTTGGTCCCTTATCTCTCTGGTAAACGTCGGTCCTTTATCTCTCTGGTATACGTTGGTCCCTTATCTCTCTGGTAAACGTTGGTCCCTTATCTCTCTGGTATTCGTTGGTCCCTTATCTCTCTGGTAAACGTTGGTCCCTTATCTCTCTGGTAAACGTTGGTCCCTTATCTCTCTGGTATACGTTGGTCCCTTATCTCTCTGGTATTTGTTGGTATGTATCATTCCAGACCACTTTTAAATCGTGTCCAGTGCAATGGGCATCTAATGTATAATGTCTGGAAAGACGGTCTGGGTTTGCGAAAGTCAGTATAGAAAACAGTCAGGCCGACAACCTGGACCTCAAAGCCTTGGAGAAAACAGTCAGGCCCACAGTCTGGACCTCAAAGCCTTGGTGAAAACAGTCAGGCCGACAACCTGGACCTCAAAGCCTTGGTGAAAACAGTCAGGCCCACAGTCTGGACCTCAAAGCCTTGGTGAAAACAGTCAGGCCCTCAACCTGGACTTCTAGGCCTTGGTGAAAACAGTCAGGCCCACAGTCTGGACCTCAAAGCCTTGGTGAAAACAGTCAGGCCCACAACCTGGACTTCAAAGCCTTGGTGAAAACAGTCAGGCCCCCAACGTGGACTTCTAGGCCTTGGTGAAAACAGTCAGGCCCACAGTCTGGACCTCAAAGCCTTGGTGAAAACAGTCAGGCCCCCAACCTGGACTTCTAGGCCTTGGTGAAAACAGTCAGGCCCACAGTCTGGACCTCAAAGCCTTGGTGAAAACAGTCAGGCCCACAACCTGGACGTCCAGGCCTAGGTGAAAACAGTCAGGTCCACAACCTGGACCTCAAAGCCTTGGTGAAAACATTTGCACACAAAAAAAGGACTTCAGGACACCAGGGGAGTCTCTCAAGTTGGATTTAATTGAATTCACCTTGAATACTGCAGTTCATTGTGTAGGCTTTTAGCCAGACAAAAACCCTGCTGAGTTCAACAAGAAATAGTGTCTGGATTTATCTTCAAGCTGACTACTTGCTTCCTCATCGTTTGGCTATTTGATTAATGTTTATCAAAACAAGGGTATATAGCTATAGATAGCACATTGCATCATGAAACAATCCTTACTAAGCTTGTGTTTATAAGGTGGACATACTGTATTTTTTTTGCATTGATAGACTGGTTTTTACACAAAAGACCATTCTATCCAGGCTGGGAGAGAGGATGAGGATGGCTCATGTCATGCAGGCTCGGGTAGCTGTATATTAATATAGCTGATAGCTGATTAGTGTTGCTGTGGCATTTATTTTACATGTCTGTTTGAATGTCCAACTTTAATTACTGAACAGAGTAATACATTATAGCCTCCAGCCAGCAGTCTAAATGGCGGCACTGGTGAGGCTTAACATGAGACAACGATGACCTAATAGGCCTGTCAATAAACATTTATCTATTAGCTAAATCAATGCTAAGCCTTGGCGCCACAGGTAGCCTATCATTGATTCGAAAGGCATACAGTCGCATAGACATAGACATGTCGCGATTTCAGCACCATGGACAGCAATCGGTAGAGAAAATGCGTTACGTCAGTGCCCGTAGTCCCTCGTCTCCCTGGCTGGTCCCTCGTATCCCTGGCTGGTCCCAGGTCCTTTCTAGTCCCGTAGTCCCTCGTTTCCCTGGGTGGTCCCAGGTCATTTCTAGTCCCGTAGTCCCTCGTCTCCCTGGCTGGTTCCAGGTCCTTTCTAGTCCCGTAGTCCCTCGTCTCCCTGGCTGGTCCCAGGTCCGTTCTAGTCCCGTAGTCCCTCGTCTCCCTGGCTGGTCCCTCGTATCCCTGGCTGGTCCCAGGTCCTTTCTAGTCCCGTAGTCCCTCGTCTCCCTGGCTGGTCCCAGGTCCTTTCTAGTCCCGTAGTCCCTCGTCTCCCTGGCTGGTCCCTCGTATCCCTGGCTGGTCCCAGGTCCTTTCTAGTCCCATAGTCCCTCGACTCCCTGGCTGGTCCCAGGTCCTTTCTAGTCCCGTAGTCCCTCGTCTCCCTGGCTGGTCCCTCGACTCCCTGGCTGGTCCCAGGTCCTTTCTAGTCCCGTAGTCCCTCGTATCCCTGGCTGGTCCCAGGTCCTTTCTAGTCCCGTAGTCCCTCGTCTCCCTGGCTGGTCCCAGGTCCTTTCTAGTCCCGTAGTCCCTCGTACCCCTGGCTGGTCCCAGGTCCTTTCTAGTCCCGTAGTCCCTCGTCTCCCTGGCTGGTCCCAGGTCCTTTCTAGTCCCGTAGACCCCGTCTCCCTGGCTGGTCCCAGGTCCTTTTTAGTCCCGCAGTCCATCGTACCCCTGGCTGGTCCCAGGTCCTTTCTAGTC
>NW_025748821.1:0-30546 GCF_021184085.1 Oncorhynchus gorbuscha
TTTCTCTGTTTGCTTTATCTATCAATGCTCTCTCTCTCTCTGTTTGCTTTATCTATCAATGCTCGCTCTCTCTCTCTGCTTTATCAATCAATGCTCGCCTCTCTCTCTCTGTTTGCTTTATCTATCAATGCTCTCTCTCTGTTTGCTTTATCTATCAATGCTCTCTCTCGCTCTCTCTGTTTGCTTTATCTATTAATGCTCTCTCTCTCTCTGTTTGCTTTATCTATCAACGCTCTCTCTCAATCTCTCTCTCTGTTACGAATCCCTTTTGGCCCGACAGTCTAGGGGGGATGGTAATGAGACCCGTAACATAACTCATGCAAATTATTATTGTGACAAAGTAAAAGTGTGAACGAAATAACCCGACAACAGAAATCTACCGTCAAACTCCAGGTTTATTTATAAACACACGGTAAAGGGGGGAGCAGGAAAGGGGCAAAAATGGACCCAGGAAAGACACAATAAGTATACAAAAAACACACCCCCCTAAGCTAGACTAGCCTACTTTAACAACAGCTAACTAACTAACCAAAAATACAGTGGGTTTGGTCCGCAGTTCTAACTAGATGTATTTAACAAAAAGTTCACCTACGGGTAGTGTATGCCCAGAGCGATTTGTCTTGGTTTCCCCGCCACTCCCCACCAACAACAAACAAACACCATAACCAAAAACAATACTCACAGGTGATGACAAAGTGCTGTGAGGTGTGGCTAAAAGAGGTTAAGACACAAAGCGAAGTGAGAAACACAGAGACCTACAGACATGGCATTACAGAGGTGGGCTCTAGAACAAACAAATGATGGGGTTTTAAACCATGGGAAGGAACTGTGATGGGGTTGGAAATAGGAGAAGGTGTGTCTTCTGATTGATGATTGATTGTTGACTGATTGGGGAGTGATGATTTTCACCTGTGAGGAGAAAGGAGAAAAACACACACAGGATACACACACACAGGATAACTGTACCCGTAACACTCCCACCCTTAAAAGAGCAACCCTAGGGGTTGCGACTACAATATTTCAATGAATACTCACAACAAAGCAACCACCTTGCAAAACATATAAGAAATAATTTCACACACGAGACAAAGCATCTGCCAACACATTATCAAGAACCCTTTGTGGCGTATCTCCAAATTATAATTTTGTACAATCAGCGCCCAACGCATAAGGCGCTGGTTCTGGATACATCCGATGGAGAAGAAAACTAAGGGTTATGGTCAGTATATACAATCACGGGTAGGGCACTGGAACCAATATATACTTCCAAAGTATTGCAGAGCCAACAAAGCAAGAGCTTCTTGTTCTATTGTCATAGTTTGTTTGTATTTATTAAATTTACGTGAAAAATAACAAGCCTTGGATGATCCACTCCACTCTTGTCCTGCTGCAGTAGGAACAGCACCAGCACCTCTGGCACTAGCATCTACCTCAAGTTTGAACGGTTGTTCAAAATCTGGAGCAGCAAGTACAGGTGTACTACATAAGGTGCTTTCACTGATTCAAAAGCTCTCTTACAATCAGGGGACCACAGAAATGATCTAGCTGGACTAAGCAAATGGGTCAATGGAGCAACTACGCCAGAGAAATTTTTACAGAAGCTACGGTGGTAGCCAGCCATCCCTAAGCGGCGTAGCCCTCGTCTGGTGGTAGGTGCAGGAATGCAGTTATAGCCAAGACCTTGGCATCAACAGGGCGCACCTGTCATGGCCGACCTCTTTGCCCGAGATAGGTAACAGTAGCCTTCCCCAAACTCGCACTTGCCAAGTTCAGGGTTAGAGAAGCAGCTGCCAACCGTTCACATACTACCCTTAGCGAGTCAAACATGATCTGACCACTCAGACAAATAAATCACTAGATCATCAAGGTATACACTACAATTAGGAATGCCAGCTAATACGGGTTAACCAGTCGTTGGAAGGTGGCTGGTGCATTGCATCCCAAAAGCCATGACTGAGTACTGTAGGAAGTTGTCTGGGGTCACAAAGGCAGACATCTCAGAAGCACGTGGGGTTGGAACCTGCCCAGTAACCTTTTAAGAGGTCTAACAGTTCCTGCACTTAGCAGCACCAATAGTGCGATGCAGTGCGTCAGTCGGGGTAACGGGGAACGAATCTGGCATTGTGACAGAATTTGCAACTCGATAATCCGTACATAACCTGGACGTACCATCAGGTTTAGGAACCGAGGCTGAGGAGAACTCCAAGGGCTTGAACTTGGCTTAGCCAGAGTCATTCTCCAACAAATATCTCACACCTCATCCCTCATTATCTTCCTCTTGGAGACGTTGATATGATATGGGTGTTGTGATAGGTGTAGCATTTCCAACATTAATGTCATGTTCCAACACATTTGTGCGAGTAGGAACGTCATTAAAGAGACATGGAAAACTGTGTAGTAGCCTCACAATATCATTGGCCTGTCCATCAGTTTAAATAGAACCAGACCGGATTGGATAGACAGCATTTCCTGAGTTGGGCAATCAACATACTGCTGCTGGTATTGCGCAACTCAAGCCATCAGCATCATCAATATGACAGTCCACTATCATGTGTAGTAGCAGAGGAGACAGCAGTACCTTCCTCTGTTTTTGAACTCTCTAACTGTGTGATGGGTCGGGTGGTAACCTTTCAACATGTTAATGTGACACACACGAGATTGGCGTTGTCTATCAGGAGTTTGAAGCACATAGTCAGTTTCACTTATTTTCTTTTCAATTAAATAAGGACCCGTGACAGTGAAGATCCTGGAACAGGTAATAACACCAGTACTTGGTCACCTGGCTGTATTTGGGACGAGAACAGCCTCTTAATCATAGTGTCTTTTCATGCTCCTCTGTGAGGAAGACAGGAGCTTCCTTTGCGAGAGCACAAGCTTGGTGTAGGCGTCACGAAAATGACTAACGTAGTCCAACACATTCTCATCTCTGGTACACAACTCTTGGGACAAGAACTGTTCTTTAAGGACTTTCATTGGTCTCACTGTGTGACCAAACACCAGTTCAGCCGGGCTGAAAACCTAGGGACTCCTGCACAGTTTCACGAGCAGCAAACAAAACTAGAGGAACTCCCTCATCCCAATCTTTCTCAGATTCCAAACAATATTTACGTAGCATAGACGTCAGTGTCTCATGCCATCTTTCAAGTGCACCCTGAGACTCTGGGTGATAGGCGCTTGACACATCTTGCGTAATTGACAAGGATTTTAACACCTGCCTGAAGAGCTTGGATAGGGAAATTGGTACCTTGATCGCTTTGTACCACCCTAGGTAACCGAATGTCGTGAAGAATTTTATTAGGCTTTACTCACTACCGGGGCTGTAATCCTTCTCCAGAGGAATGGCCTCGGGGTATCTTGTAGCCATACACATTATCGTTAACAAAAACTGGTTACCCGATTTTGTCTTCGGTAACGGTCCAACACAATCAACCACCACATGCTCGAATGGTTCACCTATGACAGGTATGGGACAAAGAGGAGCGGGAGGAATAACCTGATTTGGTTTTCCTGTTATCTGACATGTGGCATGTCCGACAGAACTGAGCCACATCTTGTTTTAAACCCGGCCAGAAGAAAATGTCGAAGGATCCGATCATAAGTTTTGTGATTCCTAAATGACCAGACCACTGGTGATCATGAGCAAAGGATAACACATTTTGTCGAAAGGCTGTAGGAATCACTATTTGGTAAACAGCATTCCAATCTCCATCCGCATCAACATGGGATTTCCATTTACGCATGAGGAGATTACCATCAATGAAGTAAGCCCGTTCTTCTTCTTCACATCTTCCAATGAGACAACACTAGAAAAACATTTTGCAAGCTTGTTGTCAACCTTTTTGGTTAGCAATCAGCTGCTCACGAGTGACTGGTAACTGTATTGCATCAGCAATAAGTTCAACGTTCTTTGATTCTTTCCTGGGCTGTTTGTCAGAGGTGATCAGCTTCTCAGAGGTATCACACAATCCATCTTCTTGATCAACCTCTGAACAGAACAGTGTTTGACAAATCTATCTCATCACCCTCTTGTCGTGCCTGAGCCTGGTGACAGCACAAGCGGGAACACATGTGGATAACTCTGTGCCAGCTCATTCGAGAGAGAGTGGTCACTTTTATCCAATACTTCCAATACGGGTACTACCTTTCCTCCGGCAATATCGTTACCCATTATAAAGGTCACACCTTTCACTGGCAACATAGGACGTACCCCCACTCTGAATATTCCACTGATTAACTCAGAGTGTACTTTCCTAAAGTGCATTGGCACTGGGACAAAACCCATTTCAATACCCTGCACTAACACACTGGAACCACAGTATGTATTGTCAGATAAGGGCAACACATCAGACAATATAAACGACTGCGCCGCACCAGTATCTCTAAGGATTTTAACCGGTCGTTGATGCTTCGTCATTCATTAGGGACACAAACCCTCGAAAATGAATGGTTCATAACTGCGGTCGGGGACTGAGACTTTCAAACTACAGTTACCCTGAGGCACCTGTTTTGTTGCAGACCTCACAACCCCGTGCCAATTAGAGCAACACCTGTTGGTGGCTTGGCACGAAGAGGCATCCTTGTTTGCATTTAAGCAGGAAGCAATCATTAATCATATGTCCTACTTTATGACAATAGAAACATGGACGCTCATTCTTCTGGCGTGCTTGACATACTACTGCTGGCCGACTAGGGCTAAAGGTAGGAAACTCAGTGGCTCTACTCTCAGTTTGAGCCGAAAACACACTCTTGTGCGTCAACACAAACTGTCTGCCAACACAGATGCTTCTGCCAGGGAGGATACTTTCTGTTTGTTTAGGTAAACTACAATGCGTTCGGGTAAGCAATTTTAAACTCTTCCAACAAGATTAACTCCCGGAGAGAGTTGAAATCAGTTACCTTACTAGCAGCATGCCATTTATCAAACAGATTTCCCTTGTCTCTAGCAAATTCCACATAAGTCTTACTAGAAGACGTTCTATGAGACCTAAATCTCTGTCGGTATGCGTCAGGCACAAACTCATAGGCACGAAGAACAGTAGCTTTGACCACTTCATAATTCAAACTGTCCTCCAGAGGTAGCGCTGACAAAACCTCTTGGGCTTTACCAGTTAATTTACACTGAAGTAATAGGCACCATACCTCTTCAGGCCATTTCAATGCTACGGCTATACGCTCAAATACACAAAAATAGGAGTCAACCTCTGACTCTCTGAACAAAGGTACTAAGGCAATCTGCCTACTAATGTCAAACGCGTTTGAGGACACAGCAGGTGAGGACGGCTCACAAACAGGCACAGTAGGACCGGAGGCTAGCCTCGCTGTCTCTGCCTCCAGTTCCATCTGGCGCATTTTGATCTCCAAATGCCGTTGTTCTCGTTCTTTTTCTGCCTCTATTTTACACATCTCCAACTGGAGAGTCTCTCGCCTAATTTGGGCTCGCTCTTCCACCTCCAGTTGGAATTGTGCTAAACGGACATCCCTCCTGGCATCACCAGTTGACAGTGGGGAGAGTGGATCTAAACGGGACAATGTGGCTGGTGTTTTAGCCTCTCCCTCATTATCAGACACCAATGGGCTTATAGGAGCAGCAACATCCGCTACAGGGGTAGTAGGCTCAGGCAGAGGTAACACAAGCACCTGCTCTTCCAACAATACATTTAATACTAGCCGTTTCACCTCTGCCTTAACTAAACTCTGCGAATCGATACTGAATAATGGTCAGCCAAGGTCATTAAATCAACTCTACGACATTTGTCAAAAACCTCCCACGAAGGGTTATCCAAAAGGATTTCAAATCAAAAGTAGTCATTTTACACTACTTCACAAGTGCCAAAGAAAATACCAAACACTAATGCTACTTCAGCTATGACGCTCAACACTTAACTATACGACTACAACAATCTACATGAGCGGCATGGGTGTCAGTTATGATAGATCCCGGACGAGCCCCCACTTATGTTATGAATCCCTTTTGGCCCGACAGTCTAGGGGGGATGGTAATGAGTCCCGTAACATAACTCATGCAAATTATTATTGTGACAAAGTAAAAGTGTGAACACAATA
Organism: Oncorhynchus gorbuscha; assembly: GCF_021184085.1. Lineage (NCBI taxonomy): Eukaryota > Metazoa > Chordata > Actinopteri > Salmoniformes > Salmonidae > Oncorhynchus > Oncorhynchus gorbuscha. Next base: position 6,064 of record NW_025748821.1, read on the forward strand.
ACCACGACAACAGAAATCTACCGTCAAACTCCAGGTTTATTTATAAACACACGGTAATGGGGGGAGCAGGAAAAGGGGCTGAGCTGGACCCAAGGAAAGAAACAATGAGTATACAAAAACACACCCCTAAGCTAGACTAGCCTACTTTAACAACAGCTAACTAACTAACCAAAAATACAGTGGGTGGTCCGCCCAGTTCTAACTAGTGTATTTAACAAAGTTCACCTACGGGTAGTGTATGCCCATGGGCGATTTGTCTTGGTTTCCCCCTTTTCCCACCAGCAACAAACAAACACCATAACCAAAAACAATACTCACAGGTGATGACAAAGTGCTGTGAGGTGCTTAAACAAAAGAGAGGTTAAGACACAAAGCGAGAGTGAAACACAGAGACCTACAGACATGGCATTACAGAGAGATTGAGCTCTAGAACAAACAAATGATGGGGTTTTTAAACCATGGGGAAGGAACTGTGATAGGTTAGGAAATAGGAGAAGGTGTGTCTTCTGATTGATGATTGATTGTTGACTGATTGGGGAGTGATGATTTTCACCTGTGAGGGGAGAAGGAGAGAAAAGAAACACACACACAGGATACACACACACACACAGGATAACTGTATCCGTAACACTCTCTCTCTCTTTCTTTCTCTCTCTTCTTTATCTATCAATGCTCTCTCTCTCTCTCTTCTCTCTCTCTCTTCTTTATCTCTCAATGCTCTCTCTCTCTCTCTCTCTCTTTCTCTCTCTCTCTTCTTTATCTATCAATGCTCTCTCTCTTTCTCTCTCTCTTCTTTATCTATCAATGCTCTCTCTCTTTCTCTCTCTCTCTTCTTTATCTATCAATGCTCTCTCTTTCTCTCTCTCTTTCTTTATCTATCAATGCTCTCTCTCTTTCTCTCTTCTTTATCTATCAATGCTCTCTCTCTCTCTCTCTTTATCTATCAATGCTCTCTCTCTTTCTCTCTCTCTCTCTTCTTTATCTATCAATGCTCTCTCGCTCTCTGTTTTCTTTATCTATCAATTCTCTCTCTCTCTGTTTACTTTATCTATCAATGCTCTCTCTCTCTCTCTCTCTCTTCTTTATCTATCTTTCTTTATCTATCAATGCTCTCTCTCTCTCTCTCTCTTTATCTATCAATGCTCTCTCTCTCTCTCTTCAATCTCTCTCTCTTTATCTATCAATGCTCTCTCTCTCAATCTCTTTCTCTTCTCTTTCTCTCTCTCTCTCTATCAATGCTCTCTCTTTCTCTCTTATCTATCATCATGCTCTCTCTCTTTCTCTCTCTCTCTCTTCTTTATCTATCAATGCTCTCTCTCGCTCTCTGTTTTCTTTATCTATCTTCTCTCTCTCTATCTGTTTATCATCTATCTTTCTCTGTCTATCTAATGCTCTCTCTCTCTCTCTCTTATCTATCAATTCTCTCTCTCTCTCTCTCTCTCTCTCTCTCTCTCTCTCTCTCTCTCTCTCTCTCTCTTATCTATCAATGCTCTCTCTTCTCTCTCTTCCTTATCTATCAATCATCTATCAATGCTCTCTCTCTCTGTTTTCTTTATCTATCAATGCTCTCTCTTTCTCTTTCTTCTTATCTATCAATGCTATCAATGCTCTCTCTTGTTTTCTTTATCTATCAATGCTCTCTCTCTCTCTGTTTTCTTTATCTATGAATGCTCTCTCTCTTGCTCTATCAATGCTCTCTCTTCTTAATCTATCAATGCTCTCTCTCCCTCTACTTTATCTATCAATGCTCTCTCTCTTTCTCTCTCTGTTTTCTTTATCTATCAATGCTCTCTCTCTCTTCTTTATCTATCAATTCTCTCTCTCTCTCTCTTTTCTTTATCTATCAATGCTCTCTCTCTCTCGGTTTTCTTTATCTATCAATGCTCTCTCTCTTTCTCTCTCTCTCTTCTTAATCTATCAATGCTCTCTCTCCCTCTACTTTATCTATCAATGCTCTCTCTCGCTCTCTCTCTCTTCTTTATCTATCAATTCTCTCTCTCTCTGTTTTCTTTATCTATCAATGCTCTCTCTCTCTCTCTGTTTTCTTTATCTATCAATGCTCTCTTTCTCTCTCTCTCTTCTTAATCTATCAATGCTCTCTCTCCCTCTACTTTATCTATCAATGCTCTCTCTCACTCTCTCTCTTCTTTATCTATCAATTCTCTCTCTCTCTGTTTTCTTTATCTATCAATGCTCTCTCTATCTCTCTCTCTCCTTTATCTATCAATGCTCTCTCTCTCTCCTTTATCTATCAATGCTCTCTCTCTCTCTCTCTCTCTCTCTCTCTTCTTTATCTATCAATGCTCTCTCTCTCTATCTCTCTCTCTCTCTCTTTATCTATCAATGATCTCTCTCTCTCTCTCTTTATCTATCAATGATCTCTCTCTCTGTTTTCTTTACTCTCTCTCTCTCCTTTATCTATCAATGCTCTCTCTCTCTCTCTTCTCTCTTTATCTATCAATGCTCTCTCTCTCTCTCTCTCTCTCTCTCTCTCTCTCTCTCTCTCTCTCTCCTTTATCTATCAATGCTCTCTCTCTCTCTCTTTCTCTCTTCTTTATCTATCAATGCTCTCTCTCTCTCTCTTTATCTATCAATGCTCTCTCTCTCTCTATCTCTCTCTCTCTCTTTATCTATCAATGCTCTCTCTCTCGCTCTCTCCCTCTCCTTTATCTATCAATGCTCTCTCTCTTTCTTTCTCTCTCTTCTTTATCTATCAATGCTCTCTCTCTCTATCCATCAATGCTCTCTCTCTCTGTTTTCTTTATCTATCAATGCTCTCTCTCTCTCTCTCTCCTTTATCTATCAATGCTCTCTCTCTCTCTCAATCTCTCAATGCTCTCTTTATCTATCAATGCTCTCTCTCTCTCTCTATCTATCAATGCTCTCTCTCTCTCTCTCTCTCCTTTATCTATCAATGCTCTCTATCAATCTGTTTTCTTTACCTATCAATGCTCTCTCTCTCTCTTATCTATCAATGCTCTCTCTCTCTCTCAATCTCTTCTCCTTTATCTATCAATGCTCTCTCTCTCAATCTCTTTCTCTCTCTCTTCTTTATCTATCAATGCTCTCTCTCTCTCTCTTTCTCTCTCTCTCTTCTTTATCTATCAATGCTCTCTCTCTGTTTTCTTTACCTATCAATGATCTCTCTCTCTCTATCTATCAATGCTCTCTCTCTCGCGCTCTCTCTCTCTCTTTATCTATCAATGCTCTCTCTCTCTTTCTCTCAATTCAATTCAAGGGCTTTATTGGCATGGGAAACATGTGTTAACATTGCCAAAGCAAGTGAGGTAGACAACATACAAAGTGAATATATAAAGTGAAAAACAACAAAAATTAACAGTAAACATACAGAAGTTTAAAAACAGTAAAGACATTACAAATGTCATATTATATATATACAATGTACAAATAGTTAAAGGACACAAGATAAAATGAATAAGCATAAATATGGGTTGTATTTACAATGGTGTTTGTTCTTCACTGGTTGCCTTTTTCTCGTGGCAACAGGTCACAAATCTTGCTGCTGTGATGGCACACTGTGGAATTTCACCCAAAAGATATGGGAGTTTTTCAAAATTCGATTTGTTTTCGAATTCTTTGTGGATCTGTGTAATCTGGGGGAAATATGTCTGTCTAATATGGTCATACATTGGGCAGGAGGTTAGGAAGTGCAGCTCAGTTTCCACCTCATTATGTGGGCAGTTAGCACATAGCCTGTCTTCTCTTGAGAGCCATGTCTGCCTACGGCGGCCTTTCTCAATAGCAAGGCTATGCTCACTGAGTCTGTACATAGTCAAAGCTTTCCTTAATTTTGGGTCAGTCACAGTGGTCAGGTATTCTGCCGCTGTGTACTCTCTGTGTAGGGCCAAATAGCATTCTAGTTTGCTCTGTTTTTTTGTTAATTCTTTCCAATGTGTTAAGTAATTATCTTTTTGTTTTCTCATGATTTGGTTGGGTCTAATTGTGCTGTTGTCCTGGGGCTCTGTAGGGTGTGTTTGTGTTTGTGAACAGAGCCCCAGGACCAGCTTGCTTAGGGGACTCTTCTCCAGGTTCATCTCTCTGTAGGTGATGGCTTTGTTATGGAAGGTTTGTGAATTGCTTCCTTTTAGGTGGTTGTATAATTTAACGGCTCTTTTCTGGATTTTGATAATTAGTGGGTATCGGCCTAATTCTGCTCTGCATGCATTATTTGGTGTTTTACGTTGTACACGGAGGATATTTTTGCAGAATTCTGCGTGCAGAGTCTCAATTTGGTGTTTGTCCCATTTTGTGAAGTCTTGGTTGGTGAGCGGACCCCAGACCTCACAACCATAAAGGGCAATGGGCTCTATGACTGATTCAAGTATTTTTAGCCAAATCCTAATTGGTATGTTGAAATTTATGTTTCTTTTGATGGCATAGAATGCCCTTCTTGCCTTGTCTCTCAGATCGTTCACAGCTTTGTGGAAGTTACCTGTGGCGCTGATGTTTAGGCCAAGGTATGTATAGTTTTTTGTGTGCTCTAGGGCAACAGTGTCTAGATGGAATTTGTATTTGTGGTCCTGGTGACTGGACCTTTTTGGAACACCATTATTTTGGTCTTACTGAGATTTACTGTCAGGGCCCAGGTCTGACAGAATCTGTGCATAAGATCTAGGTGCTGCTGTAGGCCCTCCTTGGTTGGTGACAGAAGCACCAGATCATCAGCAAACAGCAGACATTTGACTTCGGATTCTAGCAGGGGAGGCCGGGTGCTGCAGACTTTTCTAGTGCCCGCGCCAATTCGTTGATATATATGTTGAAGAGGGTGGGGCTTAAGCTGCATCCCTGTCTAACCCCACGACCCTGTGTGAAGAAATGTGTGTGTTTTTTGCCAATTTTAACCGCACACTTGTTGTTTGTGTACATGGATTTTATAATGTCGTATGTTTTACCCCAACACCACTTTCCATCAGTTTGTATAGCAGACCCTCATGCCAGATTGAGTCGAAGGCTTTTTTGAAATCAACAAAGCATGAGAAGACTTTGCCTTTGTTTTGGTTTGTTTGGTTGTCAATTAGGGTGTGCAGGGTGAATACATGGTCTGTTGTACGGTAATTTGGTAAAAAGCCAATTTGACATTTGCTCAGTACATTGTTTTCATTGAGGAAATGTACGAGTCTGCTGTTAATAATAATGCAGAGGATTTTCCCAAGGTTACTGTTGACACATATTCCACGGTAGTTATTGGGGTCAAATTTGTCTCCACTTTTGTGGATTGGGGTGATCAGTCCTTGGTTCCAAATATTGGGGAAGATGCCAGAGCTAAGTATGATGTTAAAGAGTTTTAGTATAGCCAATTGGAATTTGTTGTCTGTATATTTGATCATTTCATTGAGGATACCATCGACACCACAGGCCTTTTTGGGTTGAAGGGTTTTTATTTTGTCCTGTAACTCATTCAATGTAATTGGAGAATCCAGTGGGTTCTGGTAGTCTTTAATAGTTGATTCTAAGATCTGTATTTGATCATGTATATGTTTTTGCTCTTTGTTCTTTGTTATAGAACCAAAAAGATTGGAGAAGTGGTTTACCCATACATCTCCATTTTGGATAGATAATTCTTCGTGTTGTTGTTTGTTTAGTGTTTTCCAATTTTCCCAGAAGTGGTTAGAGTCTATGGATTCTTCAATTGCATTGAGCTGATTTCTGACATGCTGTTCCTTCTTTTCCGTAGTGTATTTCTGTATTGTTTTAGTGATTCACCATAGTGAAGGCGTAGACTCAGGTTTTCCGGGTCTCTATGTTTTTGGTTGGACAGGTTTCTCAATTTCTTTCTTAGATTTTTGCATTCTTCATCAAACCATTTGTCATTATTGTTAATTTTCTTCGGTTTTCTATTTGAGATTTTTAGATTTGATAGGGAAGCTGAGAGGTCAAATATACTGTTAAGATTTTCTACTGCCAGGTTTACACCTTCACTATTACAGTGGAACGTTTTACCCAGGAAATTGTCTAAAAGGGATTGAATTTGTTGTTGCCTAATTGTTTTTTGGTAGGTTTCCAAACTGCATTCCTTCCATCTATAGCATTTCTTAATGTTACTCAGTTCCTTTGGCTTTGATGCCTCATGATTGAGTATTGCTCTGTTTAAGTAGACTGTGATTTTGCTGTGGTCTGATAGGGGTGTCAGTGGGCTGACTGTGAACGCTCTGAGAGATTCTGGGTTGAGGTCAGTGATAAAGTAGTCTACAGTACTACTGCCAAGAGATGAGCTATAGGTGTACCTACCATAGGAGTCCCCTCGAAGCCTACCGTTGACTATGTACATACCCAGCGTGCGACAGAGCTGCAGGAGTTGTGACCCGTTTTTGTTGGTTATGTTGTCATAGTTGTGCCTAGGGGGGCATATGTGGGAGGGGATGCTGTCACCTCCAGGCAGATGTTTGTCCCCCTGTGTGCTGAGGGTGTCAGGTTCTTGTCCGGTTCTGGCATTTAGGTCGCCACAGACTAGTACATGTCCCTGGGCCTGGAAATGATTGATTTCGCCCTCCAGGATGGAGAAGCTGTCTTCATTAAAATATGGGGATTCTAGTGGGGGGATATAGGTAGCACACAGGAGGACATTTTTCTCTGTTAGGATAATTTCCTTTTGAATTTCTAGCCAAATGTAGAATGTTCCTGTTTTGATTAATTTAATGGAGTGAGTTAGGTCTGCTCTATACCAAATTACCTGGTAGTTTGGTGGATGGGACTACCAGCTCTCTGTAACCTAGAGGGCAACCAGTGGGTCTGTCTCCTCTATACCAGGTTTCTTGCAGGATGACAATGTCTGTGTTACCGATTTCTTTGGTGAAGTCCGGGTTTCTGCTCTTCAGGCCAAAGGCAGATGACCTCAGGCCTTGGATATTCCAGGATGATATAGTGAATGCTTTTTGTTCCATAGAGTGTCCAATGTTGTTGGTTGTGGTTTGGCCTCAGGCCAGTAAGTGTGAGCAGAGCCTGCTGAGCATCTGGTACATGCCATTGGCTTGGGCGAGTGTGAGAGTGGGGGTTGGGACTGTTTGCCCGCTCACAACCTGGGCGTATGTGTGGCTTCCATGTTGAGGCCCTCTTTGCGGGGTGGGGTGCATGGGGTGGGCAGGAGTGGCATAGGTCTGATCTGAGGGGGCCTAAATGGGGTGTGGGCATGGTTGACGTGGGGGGTGTTGATTGGTTGGGGTGGGGGTGTGGATGTGTCTGGGTGTGCGGTGGTCTGGATGTAATTCCTCTTGGCGTGGGTCCTCTATGTGTAGGTCCAGGGGGGGGTCCTGCAGGTCTGGGAGGGTGTCTCGCCGGTCTGGGTGGGGTGTCTATTGATCTGTTGCTCCTGTGTGAAGTGTTGGGGATACGTTTGAGAGCGATGTCCTTTAGAGTTCGGGCAAAGGTGGGCACTGCTGCCTTGTAGAGGTGGACCTGGTCATAGAGGCTGTTCAAGTCCAGGGTGGAGTGGTGGGCCAGGAAAACATTTGGTTTTGAGGCACAGTCACGGGAAATACTTGCATTTACCCGCTGTATTGTGGCAGGGTGGAAGTCTTTTCGTGGTAGCAGGGTGGAGATAACCACTTGTGCGTTGGGGAAAGTAGAAGAAGCCTTTTCAATCACTCCCTTCAGTGCTGTGGCCACTCTTTCTTGCTGTGCTCTCAGGTCGTTTGTGCCTGTGTGTATTATTATGTGGCTAGAAGACCCTAGTTTGGCCTCAGACAGAAGGTCTAGGGCGCGCTGGGTGTTTGGACACCAGAGTTTAGACACACTGTGTTTGGGAAAAAGTTTTTTTTCTTCTATATATTTCCCATTTGAGTCCATAAGTAAAACAATCTGTGTCTTGTGTTTGTCCTCAGTGGGTGTGGGGGGTTGTCAGAAGGGCTATCAGGCAGGCTGACAGGGGGTGCTCAGAGGGGTGAGAGCCGCTGGGCTTGGGGTTCTTCATTTGTCTGTTCTGCTGTGATGTCGACTCTATGGTCAGGGTCTGGTGTGGACTGTTCTGCTGTGGTGTCGAGACTTTTGTTGGGTGCTGAGGTGGGCTGTTCTGCTGGCTTCTCTGTGGGGGTGGCCACCTCTCTAGTGGGTTGTTCTCTGTCGCACGCCGTCCCCCTCAACCTCTCCTCCATCCCCCTCACCCTCTCCTCCATCCCCCTCAACCTCTCCTCCATCCCCCTCAACCTCTCCTCCACCAGCAGTCTGACACTCTCCTCTAGTGCTCTGTTCTGCTCCTCTTTCTCCTGTTGTATTTGTCTCACCACTGTCCAAAGTGCAGATATGTCTCTGTCCACCTCCAGCTCTCCGGGTCTGGTTAAGGGGCTGTTGTTGTGCTGACTGTTGTCTGGGTCTGTGCTGACTGAAGTGTAATCACCTGCTGTTCCAGCTCCACCTGCCTTATCTCCAGCTGGGTGAATTTGTCCATCATTTCAATGAGGGAGTGGTAATCTGTGCTGGGAGGTTGACTCTCTGCTGGGGTTGCTGTCTGTGGGGTTACATAATGAAGAGGTCTGGTCTGACCCGCTCGGTGTGGGGGTATCTTTATCAAGGAGAGCTTCTCCTGCTGGGCTAATTCTTTGATTAGGTGAAAGTCCAGCTGAAACTGTTTGTGATTACCCTGTGCCATTACTGTTCCGGACTTATAGATATTTATATTACTTGACTCAGAGTCCTCGTTATCAAGTATTCTGAGTTTCCACCCCACGTTAATCCCCGCTCTCGTAACAAGGGGGTAGTGTGCTAATATAGCACTGTGCCATGCCAGGGGATGGTTTGTGTGGAAGATAAGGTTGCTGATGTTCCCATATTTGTAATAGTCAGCAAAAAGTGTCTCTTGATTTTCCATAAGGAGCTTCATTTTGTAATCTTTTCTTGCCTTATTATTCTTTACATGCACATGGTACTGTATTTTAATTACCTCTGAACAGCAGGAGGGAGCTTCTAAGGCGTCTCCATTTGGTTGGGGTAGACTGTGTGACTCTCCTGCCATTGTTGGGCTAATGGGCTTTGATACCTCTCACTTGACACGTCGGTGCTAGTTGAAGCTGTATCAAGCTTGGCAGAATTATGTTAGAATTCAGTCCTTATAAAGTAATGTTGTGTATTTCTTCTACCTCTCTATAGTGCTGTTTCTTGTATTATGGTCTCTTGTTTCTTTAGAGGTTTCACTTTGTTGTCCTTTTTCTTTTCCTTTTTCTTCTGTCCTTATTTTGTCTTCCTTTCTTCTGTTAACTAGATATTTTTTTGTTGTTTTTTCTCTCTCTTCTTTATCTATCAATGCTCTCTCTCTTCTTCTTTATCTATCAATGCTCTCTCTCTCTCTCTTCTTTATCCATCAATGTTCTCTCTCTTTGTCTCTCTCTCTTCATCTATCAATGCTCTCTCTCTTTCTCTCTCTCTCTTCTTTATCTATCAATGCTCTCTCTTTCTCTCTCTCTTCTTTATCTATCAATGCTCTCTCTTTCTCTCTCTCTCTTCTTTATCTATCAATGCTCTCTCTCTTTCTCTCTCTCTCTCTTCTTTATCTATCAATGCTCTCTCTCTCTCTCTCTCTCTTCTTTATCTATCAATGCTCTCTCTCTCTCTCCGCATGCTGGGAGTGATTGGTGCATGCTTGGAATTGTTTGAGTGAAGGAGTGCGTGTGTTGTGGAGAGTTAAAGTTGTGAATATCTCTTTGGGTTTGTAATTTCTTGGTGGCATTTTTTGGGGTGCATGATTAACATTATTATTTTTGTTGTGGTAGAATTCAGTATTTTGTTTTCGTATCGAAATTACCTGATTTTGGCGGTGATGGCAGCCCGAATGGGGATGCCGTCCCTGTCACTTCGGCACGGCTTTAGGTGTGTTACTGAAGCTGCTGTCACAGTGGAGGAGTTTCTGGTCGCCGTAGGAGAGGAGGTAGGATATGAGAATATTGCTTATGCATCTCGGATGAATAAAGCTGTGGTGGTATTTTAAAGAAGAGTGTCTGGTAGATCGTATGGTTGAGTATGGTGTACTTCTTAAAGGAATGTTTATTCAAGTTACGCCGCTTTTTCCCGTCAACAAGGGTAACGATTTCAAATGTACCACCGTTTATTCCAAATGAGCTATTGGAGCGCGAGTTATTGCGCTTTGGGAAGTTCGCCAGTTCAATTAAGGTTTCCCATTGGGTTGCTAACACCCGGCGTTGAAACAGATAATGTCATTTCGGCGACAGGTGTTTGTTTTTGGACTCACCGGAGCAGACTTTTAGAGTTATCGTTTAAAATCAAGTATGACAATAGATTGTATATGGTTTATGCTAGTACGGGTAATCAACGGTGTTTTGAGTGTGGGAGATGTTGGTCATAAGCGACATGCTTGCCCGAAAAGGAGAAGGCAGAGGAGGGGCACAGGTGGTTATCGTAACGCCTGGGCCCGCTGATGTAGGGAGAGGTGAGCTGACAGCGGTAGAGCAGCCAAGCACCTGTTGCTGAGGAACAAGTTATCCTTGTTGAGGGCATGGGGTTGCAACTTGTATTAGAGGGTAATGTTATGCTACAGAAAAATATTGTTGTAGAAGGTAAGGATGTATCATGTGGAGCTAGGCTCCAGGGAGTGGAGGAGATGCCCACTACGAGTGCTGGGGTTCATGTAGAGCTAGGCTCCCAGGTAGTGGAGGAGTTGCCATTATGAGTAATAAGGTACAAGAGGGTTTTCATGTGGAGCTAAAAACTCCCAGGTAGTGGAGGAGATTCCCACTACGAGTGCTGGGGTTCACGTGGAGCCAGGGGCTCCCAGTTAATGGAGGAGATGCCAACTATGAGTAGTGATGTTCAGGTGGGGCTAGTCTCCCAGGTAGTGGAGGAGATGCTTGGTACGAGTGATGAGGTGCAAGGGAGTGTTGAAAGGGATGTGGTAGAGGGGAGTCAGTTGTCTGTGGTCTCAGCTGAGGAGGATCAAGAGAAGGATATGGATATCTCTTTGGATATGACAGCTGATGGTGAGGACTCAGTTTATGATCTAGAGGAGGTAAATGAGTTTCTGGATCAGACTTTTTGGGAAATCTGTCAAATTGGCAGATTATTTTGATGTTGATAAGTTTGTGAGGTCAGCTGTGATGTTACAGAAGACGGTGGGGTTAGACCAATTGAGTGAGAAGAAGCGGTTTCGCTTGAGGAAATTTATTACTGCTGTTGCAGCAGCAAAAGGTGGTGGGAAACATGTTCAGGTTAAGAGAAGAAAAAAATAATGATGATGATCAAGCCTCATAGGGTGTCTTTTTTTCTTGTTGGTTTCTCTGTGGGCCTTCTGCTTTTCTTTTTCTTTTCTATATGGAAGTACTAAGGGTAGGTTCTCTTAATATTAATGGGGGAAGGGACAGGAATAAGAGGGCTTGGGTATTAGAAGTAATAAAACAGAAAAGGCATGTAGTTTTTAATGTAGTTTTCCTACAGGAGACACATAGTGATGAGGAAAATGAGGCTGACTGGGGTATGTGGTGGAGGGGCAGCATGTACTCAGTCATGGTACTAATTTCAGTACTGGGGTGGCAATCTTGTTTTCCTCAGGCTTAGGGTGACTGTGGTATCTACAACAGAGAATGTCAAGGGTCGGGTTTTATTGGTCAAGGTGGATGTTATGGGGTTTTTGTTTGTTTTTTTGAATGTTTATGCTCCTAATGAGGGTACAGAGCGTATTGCTGTTTTTGATCAAATAAAGGAAACCTTTAAGACAGTGTGATCAAGAGGTGTATGGTTTTAGGGGGACTGGAATTGTACAGTGGATTTTACTGTTGATCGCACCGCTGAAGAACCTCACCTGCGGTCAGCCACTTGCCTGTCTGGCCTATTAAATGAGTTTGAGCTTTCTGATGTGTGGAGAGTAAGGAATGCAAAAATTAGGCAGTACACATGGCTAAAAATTATTGAAGGTTGTGTCAGTGCAGCAAGGTTAGACAGGTTGTATGTATCTGAGCAATACTGTAGTAGGGTTGGAAAGTGTGCCATTACTCCTGTGGGATTTTCTGATCATCATATTGTTTCTGTTGATATTCACTTGTCCTGTCCACGAAGGTCATCACCTTACTGGTATTTTAATGTTAAATTGTTACATGATGTCATGTTTTGTGATAGGTTTGTGTTGTTTTGGGAAAAATGGAGGGTTATAAAGGGGAATTTTGAGTCCTTGAGACAATGGTGGGAGGTTGGGAAGGCCCAAATACGAGTATTTTGTCAACAGTATACTGCTATGTCTCAAATTGAATTTAAAGAGACTATCAAGGCCCTTGAACAGGACATCAAGTCTATTGAATTGAAGCTGCTCACTCAGAACCACCCTGGACTAGTCATGAACTTACAGGACAAGACACATGAACTGAGGTCGTTTCTGCAAGAAAGAGTGAAGGGTGCCTTGATTAGTTCTCGTTTCGCTTCCCCTCAAGGATATGGATGCTCCTAGTGCTTTTTTTAAACCTAGGACAGTCGACGTTTCAACGTAAACAGATGGTCTACCTTAGTCTCCCTGATGGGAAGGTGACTACGGATGATATTGAAATGCGTCAACATGCCGTGGATTTCTACTCGGCCCTCTATAAGGTGGAAGATTGTGACTCTCTGTGTACTGAACAGTTGTTACATGGTCTTCCTCAATTGGGACATGAGCAGAGAGTCGCATTGGATGCTGACATTACACTGCAGGAGCTGTCCACAGCAGTTATGCAGCTCTCATCAGGCCGAGCCCCTGCATCGTTGGTTTACCATCTGAGTTCTATAAGCACTTTTGGGGGTCTATTGGGGAGGATTTTTTTATGAAGTGCTGTGTGAATCTTTTCATGAGGGTTCTCTTCCTGTATCTTGTCAATGTGCGGTGCTTTCACTGTTGCCAAAAAAGGGGGATTTGGCTCTCATAAAAATTGGAGACCTGTTGCTTTGCTGTGCGCAGAATACAAAATTGTTTCTAAATGTCTCTCAAACAGGTTGAAAGAGTATCTGGGACTGTTGATCCACAAGGACCAGTCCTACTGTGTACCTGATCGCTCTATTGTTGACAACTTGTTTATAATAAGAGATGTTTTAGACATTTGTAAACTGTCTGATGTAAATGTGGGTTTACTTTCGTTAGATCAGGAGAAGGCTTTGATCGTGTGGACCATCAGTACTTGTTTAAAACAATGAAAGCCTTTGGGTTTGGGGATGTTTTTCTGTCTTGGGTGAATTTGCTGTATGCTGGGGCCTCATGTATGGTGAAGGTGGGAGGTGGTTTGAGTTGCCCCATCCCTGTCCAAAGGGGCATCAGGCAGGGATGCCCAGGGCAGTTATATAGTCTGGCGATTGAACCAATGCTTTGTTTTTAAGAGTGAAGCTTACTGGGTTCTCTGTGCCAGGTGTAATGAAGGGTCCCACGATAGCACTGTCTGCGTATGCAGATGACGTGATAGTTTTTATTACAGGGGGTGAGGATGTTAAGGTTCTCTCAAACACTTTAAAGGTGTATGAGGGGGCCTCTCAGCTAGAGTCAATTGGGGAAAGAGGAAGCGCTGTGGGCAGGTCTGCTTCAAACGGGGTCCACTCCAAGGTTACCAGGGGGCTTCAGTGGGGCAGAGATGGGATGAAGACTTTGGGGGTTTTTCTAGGCTCTGATGTCTTTCAGAAAAGAACTGGGAGGGTGTATTGGAGAAAGTGTGTGCCAGACTGTCAAGATGGAAATGGTTGCTACCCCAGCTGTCTTATAGGGGAAGGGTCCTGGTAGCTAATAATCTTGCTGCTTCTACCCTGTGGCACATACTAATGATTTTACAGCCACCAAAGGGGTCTGATACAAGAGCTTCAGAGGACCCTTGTCAATTTCTTCTGGTCTGGACAACACTGGATCAAAGCTGCAGCCCTGTACCTGCCACTGCACGAGGGTGGGCAAGGCCTGGTGGACATTTCCTCTAGGATCACGGCTTTCCGGCTCCAAGCAGCCCAGAGATTGTTGTACAGAGACTGTTCGAGCTGGGTTGAAACAGCCTACACATTGATCAGAGAGCGGGCTGTTTGGGCTTAGACAAGCATCTTTTCCTCTTAAAGCTGGAGGGGGGTGATTTGACTGGCCTGACTCCATTTTATGAGTCTGTTATGCAGGCTTGGAGAGTCTTTGTCAAGTCCCGTAAGGCCTGCACACCACCAGGGATGTGGCTTTTTGAAGAGCCTCTTTTCATAACACTGCCATCCAGTCCCGTGTTCTGGGTTCAGCTAGCCTACGTTTATGCCTGTTAGGTGTGGGGTGTACCAAGCTGGGTCATCTGATGCGGAACAGGAGCAGATCGTTGGAGGAGCTGGGAGAAAGAGCGGGGATCCGATCATCTCGCCTACTGAGGAAGGTCGTCGATGAGGTCTGCGACTCATTGCCAGTGCTTCATCTGCAGTATGTGACTGACACTTCCAATTCTGATCGGTGGAAAGAGGGTCTGGATTATGTGTTCCCTGCACTGATTGTTAGTGCTGTGATAGGGGCATTTGAAGAGGATGTGGGGATGCTGTTTTCCTTCGATACCCCGGAGCTGGGGGAGTTCAAGGAGGTGGGAAAGAAGGCCATGTACAGAACATGTGTAAAGGTGTCCCATGCCTCTTCCCTGGAAGGGGTCAAATCGACGAGGTGGGCGGATGTGCTTGGTCCAGGTGCCTCTCCAAAAGCCTGTTGGCGATCATTATATAAACTGCCTATTGATAAGAGGACAGCTGACCTCAATGGAGGATAATACATGGAGCTATAGCCACTAACGTCTGGTACACCTGGATCCCATCTGTTTTTACTGTGTCCCAGGTTGGTTGGGATGATTCAACTGATCACTGATTGTTCTCAACGTTGGGAGGTTTTCTCTTCCCAACTGTATATATTTGGGCCAAAGTACAGGTTCAGTCATGGTGTAGTTGTGTTGCTTAATTTTGTGTTAGGGGCAGCAAAATTAGCGATATGGAAGACCCGAAAGAACAGTATTCGGGGGACAGGGGTCTGTGGATGTGGTGGGAATGCTGAGGGAATGTTGGCAGCGAGACTAAGGGTTGAGTTTGCCTATTATAAACCTGTCAACAATGTCGATCTGTTTTTGAGTATATGGGGTATTCAGAGGCTGTTGTGTGTAGTTACTGTGGAGGAGGAATTGGAGTTGTGTTTTTAATTGATGTGTAACTGTGGTTTTGTATGAGTATTTATTGTGTGGTGGGCCCCCAGACCCAATAAAGAGTATTTAAAACTCAAAACTCTCTCTCTCTCTACTTTATCTATCAACGCCTCTCTCTTCTCTCTCTCCTTTATCTATCAATGCTCTCTCTCTTTTCTCTCTCTCTTCTTTATCTATCAATGCTCTCTCTCTCTCTCTCTTCTTTATCTATCAATGCTCTCTCTGCCTCTCTTTCTTTATCTTCAATGTTCTCTCTCTTTCTCACTCTCTTTATCTACCAATGCTCTTCTTTCTCTCTCTCTCTTCTTTATCTATCAATGCTCTCTCTCTCCTGTATCTATCAATGCTCTTTTCTCTCTCTCTTCTTTATCTATCAATGCTCTCTTTCTCTCTCTTCTTTATCTATCAATGCTCTCTCTCTCTCTCTCTCTTTATCTATCAGTCAATGCTCTCTCTCTCCCTCTCTCTCTCTTCTTTATCTGTCAATGCTCTCTCTCTCTTCTTTATCTATCAATGCTCTCTCTCTCTCTCTCTCTCTCTCTATCAATGCTCTCTCTCTCTCTCTCTCTCTCTCTCTCTCTCTCTCTCTCTCTCTTTCTTTATCTATCAATGCTCTCTGCTTATCTAAATGGTGAAAAATGCAACAGCTGTTAATCAGACTCAATTTGACTTTATATAGTGCACCAAGAGCTATATATAGTGTTCCTCGCTTACGACCACACCGGCCTGAGTACGCATTTCCTGATTGGAGAAGTGACGACAGGTGCGAGTGTCTGAGCTGTGAGTGAGTGTTTGCTGGAGTGTTTGCTCGAGAGCTATTTTTGTTAATTAATTGGTTTTTGCAATATAATTTATTATTTTCTTCAGTTGAATAGTTTAAAGTTTGGTTAGTCTTCCCCTTGCAGTTTTTCTGCTTGGGGGAGAGTTTTTTTATTAATTTTTACTATGACGGACAACAAGGAAAAGACAAACGGAATGGACAAAGACAATGAAAAGGCGCAACGGAAGAAAAATGAAGATAACGAAGGAATGAAATATGGAAAAGAATACACGGTGGCAATTGTTGGAAAGAGAAGACAAAGTGACGACAATGGAACTACTAAGAGCAATTAAGGAGGTGTGGGAGAGGTGAATGGATGTCGAATGAAAGGAGAAAATAAGTACGAAATTACGATGAGAAATGAAAGAGGAAAAGAACGGTTAATGGATGGATTGCGAATAAAGGACACAAGGATTCTGGCGAGAGATATTAATGTGAAGGAATTGGTGGTATCTTTTATGAATCTCCCAGTATACGTAGAAGATGGTGTGATACTGAGCAAGCTGAATAGCTGGGGAGTGGTGGCCGTCTCGGAGATAAGGAGGAGAGTTTGGCCAGGAACGGAGGTGGTTGACGGGACACGTTTCTGCAAGGTCAAGTTCACAGAAAAAGTGACATCATTACCTTATTCTACAAGAATTGAGACGTTGGAGGGAGCAGAATATTTCAGGGTCATTCATGACAAACAGGTCAGAGTGTGTCGTATGTGTATTCAACCCAGGCACATAGTTAAAGACTGCCCGGAATTTAAGTGTTTTAAGTGTGGCAATCAAGGACACTATGCGAGAGAATGTGATGGAGAGAAGGAAAGGAATTTTTGTGGTGAATGCAGAAAGAGATTGGTGGAGTGCAACTGTGGAGAGGTTAGGGCTGAAGAGAGGAGTCAAACAATATTCGAGGAAGCAGTGGTATTGTCGCAAGAAGGAGAAGAAGATGGAGGAGAGGACGTGGTGGAAGGTGGAGAGACGGAGGAAGGAAGAAGGAAGAAGGACCAGAAGATAAATGAAATTGGGAGCAGTATGGACTCAGAAATAAGAAGA
Source organism: Oncorhynchus gorbuscha (assembly GCF_021184085.1). Taxonomy (NCBI): domain Eukaryota; kingdom Metazoa; phylum Chordata; class Actinopteri; order Salmoniformes; family Salmonidae; genus Oncorhynchus; species Oncorhynchus gorbuscha. Next base: position 23,025 of record NW_025748821.1, read on the forward strand.
GGGAGTTTTTCAGGAGGAAGGGGGAGTGGACTGAGGGGGACTCACAGGTTTTGGGGGAAAGCACAGCACTAACAAGTAGCTCGGGGGTGAAGAAATGGAGGGGTTATGGAGTTGATGACAATACCAGAGACGGCGATGAATACGGGAGCACAACGGAGGTGGATGCCAAGAGTGGAGTTGGCTGGATAACATGGACTTGGAGGAGATATCGGACACGGATGATGAGGAAAGAGGGAAAGAACGAGGGAAGGATACAGGAAGAGAAAGCGTGGGAAGAGGGAGAGAAAGGGTGGAAGAAGAAAGAAACTGGATAACAGGTAGAGGATAATGAAATTATATTTTATTATTTGATTATTTATTAGAATGGTCAATATAATGTCAATAAATGCAAATGGTTTGAGAACAATGGGAAAATTTAATAGAATAGTCCAAATGAAGAATTCAGATATTTTATGTATTCAAGAAACACACTGGGATAATGTTTGTGTTTTAGAAGTAAAAAAATATGGAGGGATTTTATTTATGTAAACAATGGCAGAGGGAATTCAAGTGGGGCTGCAATTTTATTAAGGAAGGATGTAGTAGAAAATGTGAAGAAGATATATAATGATAATAATTTTGGATTTTAATTTTGGTATTTTAGTTGGGGATTTCAATGTTAAAATGAATAGATTAGATATGTCAAGGGAGCTATTTTTAGAAGTGACGTATCGAGGGGGTTTTAAGGAAGATTATGTGAAAACTGTCTGATTGATATATGGAGAGACGAAACCCGAACAAGAGAGGATTTTCTAGAAGGCAGGTGGTTTTAGGGGAGTTGAAACAGACACGGATAGATCTGGTTTAGTAAATGAAGGTTAAGGAATTTTATGAAGGATATTAATTATATTTTTACAACTTTTAGTGATCATGCTGGGTTAACATTTTCGGTGGGGTTAGATAAAGAAAGGAAAGGGGGGGGAATATGGTGCATGAATGCAGGGTATCTAGGTGATGAAGAATATGGAATACAGCTTAAATCTTTGATAGAACATGAAATGGAGGATAAGCAAAAAGGGAATGATAAGTGCCAGTGGTGGGAAAATGTAAAGAAAAAAATTAAAGGTTTTAGTATTAGATATGCAAGGAAGAAGAGGAGTAGGATGACAAGAGAAGAACATTTGTTAAGAGAAAAATTGAATGAAGAAATGAGGAAATGTGATATTAATCCTATTTATAATATTGAAAGGTTTTTAGATTTAAAGGCACAATTGAGCAAATGTGAAATAGATAAGTGTAAGGGGGCATCTATTAGAAGTAGGGCAAAGTATGTGTTGGAAGGGGAGAAATGCACGTCTTTTTTTCTTGGTTTAGAGAAAACTAAACAGACGAAATCATATATTAGTGAGATAGAAAATGTAAAGGGTGAAGTTGTAAATGATTATGTTGAGATATTAGAAACCGTACAGAATTTTTACAAGGATTTATTTAAGAAAGGGGAGGTGGATGAGGGGTGTGTAAAGGAGATTTTAGGTAGTGTGGATGTACAAATTGGTGTTGAGGATAAGCAAAGATGTGATAGGAAGATAACAGTGGATGAAGTGAAAGATGCAATTAAGGGTTTACAAATAAATAAAAGTCCTGGAGTAGATGGACTAATTGCAGAGTTTTATAAAATGTATGAAAGTTTTTTAGCACCGATTTTAATGGAAGTGTATCAATATATGGAAGATAATAATACTGTTTCAGACTCCATGGTGACAGGGCTGATATCGATTTTATATAAAAATAAGGGGAGCAAATTAAAATTGGAGAATTATAGGCCAATTAGTTTATTAAACTCAGATTATAAGATTTTAGCTAAGATATTGGCAAATAGGATGAAGATGGTTTTAAATGATATTATAGCACCTACACAAAATTATAGTGTGCCTGGAAGAGATATAGCTGATACTATTATTACACTTAGAGATGTGATAAATAAAATGAATAGTGATAAGAGAGGGGGAATTGTTTTAAGTATAGATTTTAATAAAGCTTTTGACAGGGTGGAACATGATTTTATGTTTAGGGTACTGGAGAAATATGGGTTTGGAAACAGAATAATAGGATGGATAAAGTTATTATATAGAAAGGCAAAAAGTAGGGTAAAATGTAATGGGGTTTTAACAGATTCTTTTATTCTTGAGAGATCGGTGAGGCAGGGGTGCCCTTTATCAGCATTATTGTATGTTTTATCGGTAGAACCCTTAGCGGCATACCTTAAAAAAGATAATTTTATAAATTGTGTAGAGACTCCGCAAGGAGGTTTTAGTTTAATTCATCAATATGCAGACGATACCACAGTAATAGTTAGAGATGAGGGAAGTGTTATAAGGGTGATGGAGTGTTTTAAAGTATATGAGCAAGCCTCAGGAGCAAAAGTGAATATGGAGAAGTCAGTAATAATGTATGTTGGGAAGATTAATGAGGGGATTTTTCCTTTTAAAATGGTAAATGATTATTTTAAGGTGTTAGGTGTGTTTTTAGGGGTGAAGAAATAGGAAGCTAGGGATCTGACATGGAGTGGTGTAATAAATAAAGTTAGAAAGGTGGTAAATATGTGGAGGGGGAGGTCTTTGAAATTAAAAGGGAAAGTAATTGTTGTAAATTCCTTGCTGATGTCAATTTTTATTCATGTCATGAATGTTTTAGACGTACCAGAATGGGTTTTATCGGAAATAAATAAGATATTAGTTGATTTTTTTATGGGATGGGAAAGGTGCGAAAATTTCTTTTAAAACTTTGATTGCAGGTTATGAGGAGGGGATTTAAATGTGAGGAAAAAAGCAATTAGAGTAAAAATGGTACGTAAATATTTATATGGTGAGTTAGATTATGGATGGAAAATATTTTTTAAGGAGTATTTGCAGGAGGTTGGGAGGATGGGGGACAATGGTTTATCGATGTGTATGAAAAAGGAAATGTTAGGTAATATACCTTTGTTTTATAGAGAAGTGTTTGAGGTTTGGGGGGAGTTTTTAGTAAATATTTATTATGAGTGTACCATTTTAGACAATATTTGAAAAATCAGCCAATTTTTTAAAATCCCAAGATACAGTATAATAATAAGATGTTGTTTTGTAAATATTTTATGAGGGCTGGGATGAGACAGATTGGGGACATTTTATATGAGGTCATTCCGGGGTTCCTTCCATGTCAGGCAATATTTGATAATGTGGATGAAGAAAATGATGAAATAAGTAGAACTACTGTGGAGAACATGTATAAGAGAATATTAGGATGTCTTCCTGGGGAGTGGTGTGTGTTTTAATAAATAAAGAGGTGGCTACAAGAGCAAAGGGTTTACCGCTTTTATATTATGAAAGTAATGGGAAGAAGTATGATTTGTCAGGTTTGAAAGTTAAAAAGGTTTATGAAACATTTATTTTAAGAGAGATAAAAACTCCTGCTTCGGAAAAAGTGTGGTCTAGGGTGTTTGCAAATATAGATGTGAAATCAATATGGAAGAATGTAAATGTAAAATATAATTCTATAGAATGTGAAGACAATGATTTTAAATTGAAACATAATAGGATTTTTACGAACGTGGTTTTACATCAAATAAATAGAGATGTTAAAAGAGAATGTGATATTTGTGGTACGGGGGTGGAAAATTTTATGCACTTTTTTGTTGAATGTAGTAGATTAGAAGAGTTTCATAAGTTTTTAAAGGGGATTTTAGTACAACATTGGGGAGAAGAGATTGTTGCTGGGGTTGAGTGGAGGAGGTTGTTTCTTTTTGGTTTAACTGGGAAAAGCAAAGTTTTTAATTTTAATTTGATGAATTTTGTTCTTAGTCATGCCAGATACGCTGTAAGACTAAGAAGAAATTTGGGACATTATGAAGGGGAAAATTGTGAGTGTGGAGGTTATATTTAGAAGTATTCTAGAGAAAGATATAAGTAATATATAAATATGGTGGATGTAATTTTGAAAAGTTGTTTGTGTGGGGGAGCACTTTTATTGAAATTGAGTCGAATGGAAAACTTGGTTTTAATTATTAATTGGTTTTGGTGGATGATTGGGGTTTTAATAGGTTTTCTTTTCTTTTCTTTTTTGATTTTGTAAAAGGATGAATTGTTCATCCTTTTTTTATAAAAAAAATAAAAAATAAAAAAAGTACGCCTGATCTCATCTGAACTCGTCTGATCTCGGAAGCTAAGCAGGGTCGGGCCTGGTTAGTACTTGGATGCAAGACCGCCTGGGAATACCAGGTGCTGTAAGCTTTTTGTCACTGCCTTATTACTTCCGTCGCCGACTGAGATGGCCGCCTCGCTTCGCGTTCCTAGGAAACTATGCAGTTTTTTTTTTTTTTTTTACGTGTTATTTCTTACATTAGTACCCCAGGTCATCTTAGGTTTCATTACATACAGTCGAGAAGAACTACTGAATATAAGATCAGCGTCAACTCACCATCAGTACGACCAAGAATATGTTTTCCGCGAAGCGGATCCTGTGTTCTGCCTTACAAACAGGACAACGGAATGGATCGCATGCAGCGACCCAAGGAAACGACTCTGAAAAAGAGGGAAACGCGGCGGTGTTCTGGTCAGACTCCGAAAAAGGGCACATCGCGCACCACTTCCCAGTATTCTTCTTGCCAATGTCCAGTCTCTCGACAACAAGGTTGATGAAATCCGAGCAAGGGTGGCATTCCAGAGGGACATCAGAGACTGCAACGTTCTCTGCTTTACGGAAACATGGCTTACTGGGAAAACGCTATCCAGGGCGGTGCAGCCAACGGGTTTCTCACGCATCGCGCCGACAGAAACAAACATCTATCTGGTAAGAAGAGTGGCGGGGGCGTATGCCTCATGACTAACGGGACATGGTGTGATGAAGGAAACATACAGGAACTCAAATCCTTCTGTTCACCTGATTTAGAATTCCTCACAATCAAATGTAGAACGCATTATCTTCCAAGAGAATTCTCTTCGATTATAATCACAGCCGTATATATAAATCCCCCCCCAAGCAGACACATCGATGGCTCTGAACGAACTTTATTTAACTCTTTGCAAACTGGAAAACATTTATCCGGAGGCTGCATTCATTGTAGCTGGGGATTTTAACAAAGCCAATCTGAAAACAAGACTCCCTAAATTTTATCAGCATATCGATTGCGCAACCAGGGGTGGTAAAACCTTGGATCATTGTTACTCTAACTTCCGCGACGCATATAAGGCCCTGCCCCGCCCCCTTTCGGAAAAGCTGACCACGACTCCATTTTGCTGATCCCTGCCTACAGACAGAAATTAAAAACAAGAGGCTCCCACGCTGAGGTCTGTCCAACGCTGGTCAGACCAAGCTGACTCTACACTCCAAGACTGCTTCCATCATGTGGACTGGGACATGTTTCGTATTGCGTCAGATGGGAATATTGACGAATACGCTGATTCGGTGTGCGAGTTCATTAGAACGTGCGTCGAAGATGTCGTTCCCATAGCAACGATAAAAACATTCCCTAACCAGAAACCGTGGATTGATGGCAGCATTCGCGTGAAACTGAAAGCGCAAACCACTGCTTTTAATCAGGGCAAGGTGTCTGGCAACATGACTGAATACAAACAGTGCAGCTATTCCCTCCGTAAGGCTATCAAACAAGCTAAGCGTCAGTACAGAGACAAAGTGGAATCTCAATTCAATGGCTCAGACACAAGAGGCATGTGGCAGGGTCTACAGTCAATCACGGACTACAAGATGAAATCCAGCCCAGTCACGGACCAGGATGTCTTGCTCCCAGGCAGACTAAATAACTTTTTTGCCCGCTTTGAGGACAATACAGTGCCACTGACACGGCCTGCAACGGAAACATGCAGTCTCTCCTTCACTGCAGCCGAGGTGAGTAATACATTTAAACGTGTTAACCCTCGCAAGGCTGCAGGCCCAGACGGCATCCCCAGCCGCGCCCTCAGAGCATGCGCAGACCAGCTGGCCGGTGTGTTTACGGACATATTCAATCAATCCCTATACCAGTCTGCTGTTCCCACATGCTTCAAGAGGGCCACCATTGTTCCTGTTCCCAAGAAAGCTAAGGTAACTGAGCTAAACGACTACCGCCCCGTAGCACTCACTTCCGTCATCATGAAGTGCTTTGAGAGACTAGTCAAGGACCATATCACCTCCACCCTACCTGACACCCTAGACCCACTCCAATTTGCTTACCGCCCAAATAGGTCCACAGACGATGCAATCTCAACCACACTGCACACTGCCCTAACCCACCTGGACAAGAGGAATACCTATGTGAGAATGCTGTTCATCGACTACAGCTCGGCATTCAACACCATAGTACCCTCCAAGCTCGTCATCAAGCTCGAGACCCTGGGTCTCGACCCCGCCCTGTGCAACTGGGTACTGGACTTCCTGACGGGCCGCCCCCAGGTGGTGAGGGTAGGCAACAACATCCCCTCCCCGCTGATCCTCAACACGGGGGCCCCACAAGGGTGCGTTCTGAGCCCTCTCCTGTACTCCCTGTTCACCCACGACTGCGTGGCCACGCACGCCTCCAACTCAATCATCAAGTTTGCGGACGACACAACAGTGGTAGGCTTGATTACCAACAACGACGAGACGGCCTACAGGGAGGAGGTGAGGGCCCTCGGAGTGTGGTGTCAGGAAAATAACCTCACACTCAACGTCAACAAAACTAAGGAGATGATTGTGGACTTCAGGAAACAGCAGAGGGAACACCCCCTATCCACATCGATGGAACAGTAGTGGAGAGGGTAGCTAGTTTTAAGTTCCTCGGCATACACATCACAGACAAACTGAATTGGTCCACTCACACTGACAGCGTCGTGAAGAAGGCGCAGCAGCGCCTATTCAACCTCAGGAGGCTGAAGAAATTCGGCTTGTCACCAAAAGCACTCACAAACTTCTACAGATGCACACTCGAGAGCATCCTGGCGGGCTGTATCACCGCCTGGTACGGCAACTGCTCCGCCCTCACCCGTTAGGCTGTCCAGATGGTAGTGAGGACTGCACAACGCATCACCGGGGGCAAACTACCTGCCCTCCAGGACACCTACACCACCCGTTGTTACAGGAAGGCCATAAAGATCATCAAGGACATCAACCACCCGAACCACTGCCTGTTCACCCCGCTATCATCCAGAAGGCGAGGTCAGTACAGGTGCATCAAAGCTGGGACCGAGAGACTGAAAAACAGCTTCTATCTCAAGGCCATCAGACTGTTAAACAGCCACCACTAACATTGAGTGGCTGCTGCCAACACACTGTCATTGACACTGACCCAACTCCAGCCATTTTAATAATGGGAATTGATGGGAAATGATGTAAATATATCACTAGCCACTTTAAACAATGCTACCTTATATAATGTTACTTACCCTACATTATTCATCTCATATGCATATGTATATACTGTACTCTACATCATCTACTGTACTCTACATCATCGACTGCATCCTTATGTAACACATGTATCACTAGCCACTTTAACTATGCCACTTTGTTTACTTTGTCTACACACTCATCT
>NW_025748822.1:0-30545 GCF_021184085.1 Oncorhynchus gorbuscha
GGCTAATGAAATCTGGACCTGGGCAACTTTACAAATTTATATAATTCATCGGACTGTTCCCACCAAGCTGTGTTCTTCCTCACGGTCGTAACTCAAAGATTTAGCAGGGTTTAGAGATTAAGGGCTCATTCAACAGGGTTACAAAAATGAAAAATTGCACATCAGGGACAAACAATGCCAATATAGTGGTTTTGTAGTAGTGATCGATATATATATTTTTTAACCTGTCCGAAGTCACATCCCCAACATTGAGAAATGAGAGCAGATCTCGAGTTAGGATTCGGCCTCGGTGTGGAGATTTGGACTAACTAGTGCATTGTGGTGAGTTTTAGTTAATATTCTAGAGCTATACAACAGAAGCCTCTTAAATACATGTATAAAGCCTAATATTCCTTGACAACTAGGAGACAGATGTCGTCTCCACAGAAGGTGTGTGGTTAATCTGGTCCAGTCAGTTAGGTGTGTATGTCAAGGGGAGAGATGTAGAGGCTGTGCTCAGAGATGTGAAGAGGAAGTACTTGCTTCACTACCCTTCTCCCAAACCCATGGTACCAAGTCTCTCTAGATCAGGGCTAGTGGGAAGCAGGTCCACAGCACTGCTGGTTTTCTCTTCCAACTTGCACTTGATCAATTCACCTCGAACATCTGACCAATTAGGCCTATGTAACTCTCTAGACGTCGAATCAGTGTCTAAATGGTTGAACAAGTCTCTAGTTATAAAGGCCAAAATAGAGACTACAACGTGTCACTACCTGAGATGAACCGTTTAGCGTGTTAGAATGTCTGACAACATGTTTTCAGACTGTGTGTGTTTGTGTATGTGTCTGTGTCTTTATCAGTTTGTGTTTACCATATTTGTGTGTGTGTGTAAGCCTGTGTTTGTGTGTGTAATTCTCCTGCTGTCTTCTCGCCATTTTATTGCTTTCTTGAGCTTCTCTGTGAGAAATCCTCTTGATTCGTCCTGTCCCTCAGGCTACAGCCCCGCATAGAGCAGATGTTCCACTGAAAAGGCCATGAATGTTTAATCATTTGTGTTATTGATGCTACTCTTTTCTTTGTTGGTGTGTGTTTGTGTGTGTGTGGGGGGGGGGGGTGTTTGTGTGTGCGTGTGCATGTGTGTGTGTAAGTTTTTGGATATACTTCTCTAAATGCAAGTATCAGTGTAAGACATGGGAAGGAAATGCAGAACCCCTCGTCTCAGCATAGCTATGACTTTCAAATGCACTGCCTGAAATGTCTCTGTGTATGTTAGAGCACCATGTTCAACATATGCCCATACTAAAAGTGAAAAATACAGTTAATAATAAACGGATCAAATATTTACATTCCTTTACTATTCATGATATAACTGGAAAATAAAAAGATTATAGAGACACAGGACATTTCAAATTGAAAGCCAGTATGAATAGTTAGATAGATGGATTTACCTTACTACCAAAGGTAAGTGTAGATTGACCCTTGTTTAAAATACGATTCATTGGACTAAAACCTGCTATGTTAGTGTTTTAAACTGACAGCCAGATCTGACAATTAGACGGCATGCCTTCGGCTTTGATTGGCATGGTAATTGGATTGTCATTGGGGCTGAAAACCTATTATCTTTGGATCATGCCCCATGAAATTTGCTGGAAAGACTTCTCTGTCCATCATTAGGTTGGCCATCTTGGGGGCCTCGCAAATTAGCTTTTTAGTGGAGAAGAAAAAAATGCCTTTGCACCGCTGGGACCCTTGGATCCTCCGAATCACTGCAAACCTAATCTGGGCTCTATTGATTAATGATATTAGCATAGCAGGTAGAGCTAACTCGCTAACACCGTGCTGTGTTATTGCTCATCACACTCAGCACTCACTGGTAGCGGGGGAGAGAGGAGAGAGAGGGAGGTAAAGAGAGAGTGGGTTAATGAGATAAAGGTAGAAAATAAATAAAAAAGTGAAAACTGTGGGTGACTTTATTTGCAGTTGTTGGTGTAGAATAGCATAATCCATGTGGTCTCTATGACCACGGCAGTGAATAAGTAGCAATTTGAAGTAATGAAAGTGAGAATGCCACCATACCCTCAGAGATGTGGAAGAAGTGTTGTTACATGTTGCATTCCTCAGCTCCACAGCAAATTCATTCAACTGATATTCTCTGAATATCTGTTATAATGAAAACCGTTATAATGGACTCTAGTTTTAGTCTGGCCTGACTCTCATTCAGTAACTCTCCTTCAGTATTGCCATCTCTCTCACACAAACACGAACACAACAGTGGGGGGTCATGACAGAATTATTATGCAGCATGACAGAATTATTAAACCAAGTTTTCAAATTACCAGTTGTTTCTTTGGGAAGATACATTGTGATCTGTGCATTTGAACAACGGCATAAATACGTCTACAGAATTTCATTTTTGTAAAAACAGAATCACCACTGCTGCACATGGAACTGTTGTTGGCAGAGAATAGCCTACTAGGTAACTGAACAGCTTGTTTTTGAAACAAGAAAATGTACACAAATTAGCAACACTTTATGGACATTTAGCGTAATCCATTATTACCTATATTTTTTTACATAAACCAGTCAAGCGTTTCGAAAAGTGCTCAGCATATGTGGGAACTCATTTTACATTTACATTTAAGTCAGAGCAGACGCTCTTATCCAGAGCATTACAAATTAGTGCATTCACCTTATATGGTATCCAGTGGAACAGCCACTTTACAATAGTGCATCTAAATATTTTGGGGGGGGGGGTGAGAAGGATTACTTTATCCTATCCTAAGTATTCCTTAAAGAGGTGGGGTTTCAGGTGTCTCCGGAAGGTGGTGATTGACTCCGCTGTCCGGGCGTCGTGAGGGAGTTTGTTCCACCATTGGGGAGCCAGAGCAACTCCTTCAAGACGGTTGGAAAAGCATTCCAGGTGAAAATATATTTGATTTGTTTAACACTTTTTTGGTTACTACATGTTATTTCATAGTTTTGATGTCTTCACTATGATTCTACAATGTATAAAATAGTAAAAAATAAAGAAAAACCCTTGAATGAGTAGGTGTATCCAAACTTTTGACTGGTACTGTATATATATACTCTGGGGAAGGCTACCAAAATATTTATGCAGCATTGAAGGTCCCCAAGAACACAGTGGCCTCCACCATACTTAAATGGAAGAAGTTTGGAACCACCAAGACTCTTTCTTGAGCTTGCTGCCTAGGCTAATCTGAGCAAACGGGGGAGAAGGACCTTGGTCAAGGAGGTGACCAAGAACCTGATGGTGACTCTGACAGAGCTCTAGAGTTCCTCTGTGGAGATGGAAGAACCTTCCAGAAGGACAACCACCTCTACAGCACTCCACCAATCAGACCTCTATGGTAGTAGCCAGAGGGAAGCCATTCCTCAGTAAAAGGCACATGACAGCACACTTGGAGTTTGCTGAAAGGCACCTAAAGACTCTCAGACCATGAGAAACAAGATTCTCTGGATACTTATGAAATGTCATATTTCATTATTATTTTTTAAATTAAATTAGCGAACATTTCTAAAAACCTGTTTTGCTTTGTCATTTTGCTGTATTTTGTGTAGATTGATTTTGGTGTATTTTAGAATAAAGCTGTAACGTAATAAAATGAATAAAGTCAAGGGGTCTGAAAACTTTCTGAAGGCAATGCAAAATGTTGGCTCAATCAAAAGTTTGGCACCACCCCTAACATCGTAATGGATAGGCTGCCACTGCAACACCATCAGTCTGAACTCCTTAAATATCCTCAGCGTGTGTGTGTGTGTACAGTACCTTCAGAAAGTATTCACACATATGGACTTTTTCCACATGTTGTTGTGTTACAGCCTGAATTTAAAATGGATTATATCGATTTATTTTCACCCATCTACACACAATAACCCATAATGACAAAGAAAACATGTTTTTTAGAATGGTTTGTAAATATTCACACCTGAGTCAATACTTTGTAGAAGCACCTTTGGCGACAATGACAGCTTTGAGTCGTCAACTTTGCACATCTGGATTTGGGGATTTTCGCTCATTCTTCCTTGCAGATTTTCTCAAGCTCTGTTAAGTTAGATGGCTGTGAACAGTGTGAACAGATTTTCAGTGTGATTCACACCTGGGCTTTGGCTGGGCCACTCAAGGACTTTAACATTCTTGTTCTGAAGCCATTACCGTGTTTGCCGGCTGTATGCTTGGGGTCATGGTGTTGTTGGAACTAAAATCTTCGCCCCCCAGTCTAAGGTCGTTTGCAATCTGAAGCAGGTTCTCATCAAGGATTTGCCTGTATCTGGTTCCATTCATTGTTCCCTCTATCCTTACCAGTTTCCCAGTCCCTGCCTCTCAAAAGTGCCCAGGAGACGGTTGTCCTTCTGTCAGGTTGTCTCATCTCATCCAAGGAACTCTGTAGTTCTGTCAGAGTGGTCATTGGGTTCTTAGTCACTTCCCTGGGAGGTCCTTCTTGCCTGGTTGCTCAGTTTGGTCGGAGGGCCAGCTTTAGGCAGATTCTGGGTAATTACATGTGTTTTCAATTTCCCAATGATGGAGACCACTGTGCTCTTGAACCTTTAAACACTCTAGGAAATGGTTTTATACCTTCCCTGACATTTGCCTCATCACTATTTATCTTCACAGGAGGCTGCTGATGGGAGAACGGCTCATAATAATGGCTGGAACGGAGCAAATGGAATGGCATTAAAACACCTGGAAACCATGTGTTTAATGTATTGATACCATTCCACCTATTCGGCTCCAATCATTACCACGAGCCTGTTCTCCCCCAATTAAGGTGCCACCAACCTCCGGTTTTGGACTTCATGGTAGTTTCTGCTCTGACATGCACTGTCAACTGAGGGACTTTATAGAGACAGATGTTGCTTTTCTAAACCACGTCCAAACAATTGAATTGGCCACAGGTGGACTCCAATCAAGTTGTAGTGACGTCTCAAGCATGATCCAAGGAAATTGGATGCACCTGAGCTCAATTTGGAGTGTCATAGTAAAGGGGTGTGAGCGGGGTGGCAATGGTAGCCTAGTGGTTAGGAGTGTTGGACTAGTAAACCGAAAGTTGCAAGTTCGAATCCCTGAGCTGACAAGGTACAAATCTGTCGTTCTAGCCCTGAACAGGCAGTTAACCCACTGTTCCTAGGCCATCATTGAAAATAAGAATTTGTTCTTAAGTGACTTGCCTAGTAAAATAAAGGTAAAATAAACTTATGTAAATCAGATATTTCTGTATTTTGCAACCAAAAAAAATGCTCACTTTATAAGTATGGGTTATTGTGAGTAGATGGGTGGGAAAAAAATCTATCTGTAATACAACAAACTGTTAAATAAGTCAAGGGTATGAATACGTTCTGAAGGCACTGTATGTTGTGTGTATGTGTGTGGGTGTGTGTATACATGTGTTTATGCAACTCATGCAAATGATTGGTACATTTACAAGTACACCTTGAAAGCCCAATCCTTCTACCCTCTACCCTGGGGACGGATGGATAACAAAATGGCTTCCCGTCCCTGATTCTCAGCCCTGATTGTAAATGGATGTCCCACTGAGAAAATGATTATATTTTCTCTTTAATGTATCAGAAAGTAACAATGTCGCTTTTGGCACCGGTAGACAGATACGTGAAAGGTGTGAGTAACTGAGAGCGTGTGTGTGTGTTTGTGTGTGTGTGTGTGTGTGTGTGTGTGTGTGTGTGTGTGTGTGTGTGTGTGTGTGTGTGTGTGTGTGTGTGTGTGTGTGTGTGTGTGTGTGTGTGTGTGTGTGTGTGTGTGTGTGTGTGTGTGTGTGTGTGTGTGTGTGTGTGTGTGTGTGTGTTTGATAAGCACGCTCTGAGATGCAGTGAGTACTCATCAGAAAGCAAATCAGACACTCACGTTGACACTGAGCTCCCAAGACCTCTTCTGATGAACTGGCTGTCTACTGTCTGGGTGTACTGCTCCTGTTTGATAGAGAGCAGTAGTGAGGGCTGGGAAGAGAGTGAAACTGTGAGAAAGAGATTCTCTGTGTAAGAAAAATAAGGGAAAGAGTGTTAGAAAAGAGTGCGAGTAGGAGATAGAGTCTGTTCTAGCCGAGTGTGTGTGAGACCATGCTGATGAGCAGGAACACACTCAGACCAGACAACACATTATACAGCAGGGGTGGCTCTACGCATGGTAATGAACCACAAGTGTTTGTGTGTGTGTGTGTGGATGCTTTCATGTGCGCATATCTGTTTGTGTGTGTGTGAATCTACTTTATGTGTTGGCAATGTGGCGGTGGAGATGTTCTATCTTGCCGCTTCACACAATTCAGTGTGTGTGAAAAAGCTCTTATGCAGGCACTGTTGATCACCACCTATCAACTGGCATCTGATTTGCATTCTGTGGATGCATCATTATTCACAACATTTGATGTCCATAAAACACATTAGAACTATTTCCCTGAGCAAAATAATATTGGCCTGGCTCGGCAGACATCATTTGTGGGCCCAAATTGTAAAAATTTAAATTGATATGTAAGAAAATGCCCCATTACCTTTTTCATTAATGGTTATAATGCATTCAGAGTGTCATCCGTGGAAGGGACTGGTGTTTTCATCTGAGAAAATAGTTGGCCTGTACATGGACACAAATACACACACACACACACACACATTAGCACTATATACAGCATTTCATTTCTCTTATTCATTACTTTGTGCATGAATATCAATGTACTGATTGCATTATGCATTTTCTAATTGCACCATTAATATCTAGAATTGGAAAATGCATTGTGGCAGTGGGGAAGAGGCCATGCTACTTGGGCTGGGCCAAAATATCATATAACGACATCGTTCACATTTTTGACAGTATGTTCTGTTTTTAAATAATAATAGTAATAAAAGTGACATATGCTTTATGAGGAGTTCATGACCTTAGGGTGGCAACACATAGACTATAATTGATTTCAATGGGTCTTTCTCCATTCTGATTGTTTTATACTGTTCAATCCAACTTCAAACAAAAGTCATTTTTAGCATTTTCATCCATTTCTGCTTTTCTGGCACTTTTGTTATCATTTCCACAATATGCCAAGCAGAGCTGCATGTTGTCGGCAAAACATTTAGGCCCAGTTAATTGGTGAACTGGAATCATGGAAATATGATTAATATAATTCTATAGTTGGAATATAATGAATTAATAAGCGAGGGAGAAATTATTGACTGTGTGTTAGTCAGTGTTTCCAGGAGACCCAAACTAGATGTTCAATATTGCGTTACATGTTTTCTTACCCCATGTGGCTAGCTAGCTAACATATTCATGCTTCGACTATTCTTCTCAGATTTAGAAGATACCATTGCATAAAATACATGCTTACCTATGCATACACCTGCACTAGTACAAGGCTGTATTAGATAGCTACGTTTGCTCTGACTCTTAGTACATTTAGCAAGCTAGCTAGCCAGGTAACTAGCGATTAGCATTAGCGGCTAGCAATTTATTTTAGCCAGAACCTCCTAAGAAAAGACAAATTAGCAGGCAGTAGTTTGCAGTCAACAGACTACATCTTATTACCGATACACAAAGTAATAGTGTAATTATATTATAGATGCAGCATCATTGTCGCCAACGTCTTTGGCATCTATCTGACCATGTAAGTGCTCATGACTCCATGGTGGAGTTGAATTACATGGGACAGGGCTTGTGTGGGGAAGGGGAAGCAGCATGTTTCAGGAGGGAGAAAATGACTCAACCCAGTGGGTAAAAACCTGGTTGAAAAGACGTCAGTATGGTTGATTAAGCGCATTTTTTTTACTGACCAGAATAGTATGTATTTTTCTGACCTCCATATGACCAGTTGGCAATAATTGTGACCACTATAATATTATTTGCTATATTATGTACTGGTCAGTTAAGACCCCATCATAACCTGGTAATGACCAGACGACATCTTATTACCTAATGTAAAAAGTATTGCAGAGGATAAAGTTGGATATTGAAAATATTTATAAATGTTTATTTGTTCCCGTAGGCACCAAATAATGTTTCAATCTTCAACGTATTCTTACATTTAATATAGATCAAGCAATGGCAAAAACAAATCTATGTTACAATTTTTACGCATCTGCGTATTGTAATTTTTTCAGAATTCACCCAGACATTACATGCATGGAGAAACTGGTACACAAAGTATATACACTTTTGCCCTCAGAACAGCATCAATGAATCGGTGCATACAAGGTGCAGAAAGCTTTCCACAGGGATACTGGCTCATGTTAACTCCAATGCTTCCACAGATGTGTCAAGTTCGCTGGATGTCCTTTGGGTGGTGGACCATTCTTGATACAAACGGGAAACTGTACAGCATGAAATACCCAGCAGCGTTACAGTTCTTTACACGAACCGGTGTGCCTGGCACCTACTACCGCTCAGTTCAAAGGCTCTTAAATTCACCCTCTGAACGGCAAACATACACAATCCGTGTCACAATTGTCACAAGCCTTAAAAATCGTTCTTTAACCTGTCTCCTCCAGTTCATTTACAGTAATTGAAGTGGATTTAACAAGTGATATCAATAAGGGATCATAGCTTTCACCTAGAGTCATCTGGTCAGTCTGTCATGGAAAGAGCAGGTGTTCTTAATGTTTTGTATACTCAGTGTAAAGATCTGGAGCGTAGTGTCCCTCTTTAAGAGTGGTGTGATGGGTCAGCTCTGGAGCGTAGTGTCCCTCTTTAAGAGTGGTGTGATGGGTTAGATCTGGAGCGTAGTGTCCCTCTTTAAGAGGGGTGTGATGGGTCAGATCTGGAGCGTAGTGTCCCTCTTTAAGAGTGGTGTGATGGGTCAGATCTGGAGCGAGTGTCCCTCTTTAAGAGTGGTGTGATGGGTCAGATCTGCAGTGAAGAGAATCAGCATATTAAAACATTATCAATGTAAAATGTTTAAAGTAAACTAGTAAAATAGAATTCCTGAAGAAAATGTGTGGACTCAGCTAAAACTATTTCCATTGTACTAGTTGAAGAAGTTTGTGGCTGTTATACCTAGAGATGTTTTCAAAAAGAGCAACTGGCTCATATTCCTTGTACATACTGTCAGTGCTTGATTGAAATAAGTTCCGGTACTCCTCTTGTCTGCTGCTACTGTTTATATTTAGGTGCAGGAGCTCCACAATACTTTCGAGGTAATATTCTATAAGAGGAAGAGGAACTCAAGCAGTAGAAATGGTGCGGTACTCAGCTCTGGTGAGCTCCTGCTCAAGTCAAGCACTACATACTGTACGTTGTGTCCTACTCCACCACGGCGGTCAGAGGCATATTTCTTTTTCTCAGTGAGACCTGATGAAAAAAAAACGTTAATGATCATCATCAGCATAGCTAAGAAAAAGCTAGCTCTTACCAAGCTGTTTATCAGGAATCAATACACATTGAAAATCAGAGTATCAATGAGAAAAAAACACTTTGCCCACAAAACTTACTATCAATGACTATATACTTAAGGAGGGGGGTTCTGCTCTCTTTTCCCTGGGATGTGGCAAAATAGGTCACATGTAAGTGCATACTCTTCGTCCTCTCTCCTCACCTCCTTCTCAAAACCCATTGGATGACAAATCCAGAGGTTCCTCCCCTCTGACCTTCTCCTCTAATGGGTTTTGAGAATGATGCCACGAGAGAGGAGGAGTATGGAATTGAGATTCTCCCCCTCGAATAAGGTCATTGACATGTTTCAGGACCTGTAAAGACAGAGACAAATCATGATTAACCATTACCTAAGGTTGTAACTAAGTTAGACTTAGCCTAGCAAGTACATTGACTATGTTGCCCTTCAGCAATCTGGCAGTCAGGTAGACAGACGGAGAGATGGAGAGAGACAGAAAAACATAGGCTATTTACATTTCTTAGTGAGCAGGCTGGAAAACGTCTGTACCCCTTCCTTTGTTCCCTCCATCCTTCCATCCAAGCTAGAAGTATCCTGCAACAAAAAAAAGATAATCAAGAACTGAAAAGGGCAGTTGAGAGGTGTAATGTTAGAATGACACACACACACACACACACACACACACACACACACACACACACACACACACACACACACACACACACACACACACACACACACACACACACACACACACACACACACACACACACACACACACACACACACACACACACACACACACACACACACACACACACACACACACACAGATAGCATGACACAATGTTGACATATTTTCTGTGAGTAATTGTGATCATCATCATCTCTTTCCCCCCTTCTCTCTCTCTCACACAGAACACACACAGCAAGCATTACAACGTTGACATGACAAACACTGCCGTGGCCTGTAGTAAAATCAAAAACATTTATAGTATCTGAGATTCTCTAAATTAGGGACCAACTTTGATAGCTATAGGACTACAGAGACTACTGCAGAATAAAACCTCAAATGGGCCAACATAATGAACCGGGCTGGATAAGCTGAAGTGAGTACCATTAGCCGGAGACCAGACTAACATGATTCTACCAGACTCGGAAAGAGCCCGGTGTGTTGACCGGGTACAGTATGCCATGAGACCCTAACCCGCTTTGGTGAGCTCTGTCAGCTAACGTTTGCCAACTGTGGTAAGCTGAATCATGCAACCCTGCTAAAATAAATCATTGTCGTGGTTCTAGTGTCTTATATCCAATGGGTGCATGGCCCACAAACACTATGCACATGTTTATATACTGTAGATTGGTATCTATTTATTGACTAGCATTTAGGTAACTGGACAGTTGTTCAATCAGATTTATACCAAAAAACAGGTGTCAACCAAAATAAGGCGTCATGAAAAAGACATCTTAATCTGGTTGTGATCTGGTTCTAAGACGTCCTGACCAGATTTTAAACATTAGTTAATAGACCAATTAGAAACAGAGATCCAGAACTCTCAGCCAATTACAGCTAGTTTTCAGTTTTCCCCTCCCCTTTCAGACCACTCTCAGACAGTCCTAAAATTCTTGCTTGAGACATTGCTTGTTTTTGTTTCTTTTTTGGCCATTTTAATTGAAAACAATCACAGTAAGGTACTTAATTGTTACCCAGTAATGATATTTGATATTGAGATAAAAACAGCTGCATTGGACCTTTAGCAAAGTATTTGATATCCTCAGCTCAAGCCTCCACAGCTTAAGAGTGGTGTTGTATCCACACACATTCACTCACAGTGCCCTGTACACACACACACATTCACTCACAGTGTCCTGTACACACACACATTCACTCACAGTGTCCTGTACACACACACATTCACTCACAGTGCCCTGTACACACACACACATTCACTCACAGTGCCCTGTACACACACACATTCACCTCACAGTGCCCTGTACACACACACATTCACTCACAGTGCCCTGTACACACACACATTCACTCACAGTGCCCTGTACACACACACATTCCTCACAGTGCCCTGTACACACACACATTCACTCACAGTGCCCTGTACACACACATTCACTCACAGTGCCCTGTACACACACACACATTCACTCACAGTGCCCTGTACACACACACATTCACTCACAGTGCCCTGTACACACACACATTCACTCACAGTGCCCTGTACACACACACACATTCACTCACAGTGCCCTGTACACACACACACATTCACTCACAGTGCCCTGTACACACACACATTCGCACACAAACGCGTGTGCACACCGCATGTGCGGTCAAACACACAGACACACACACACTTGTTGGTTTGACTTTTCACCTGTATACAGTATCATGTTTATTAGTTGTGGTTGTTCAAAACATTTAGCTTACATTTTCTCTGTGTGTGTGTGTGTGTGTGTGTGTGTGTGTGTGTGTGTGTGTGTGTGTGTGTGTGTGTGTGTGTGTGTGTGTGTGTGTGTGTGTGTGTGTGTGTGTGTGTGTGTGTGTGTGTGTGTGTGTGTGTGTGTGTGTGTGTGTGTGTGTGTGTGTGTGTGTGTGTGTGAGAGAGAGAGAGAGAAAGAAAGAAACACAAAGACATAGTTTGTGTGTGTGTGTGTATGTGTCCGTGTATGTGAATATATAACACATCCTAGATCGGAGCGAGATTAAACATGTCCAATAGCTTTCACGAGCTTATTCTCTCGTCCAGAAACGTTATTTTGAAGAATCACATTTCTTCTTAACTTTTTGCTTAAGGAGAAACATAAGAAATAGTGCAAGAACATTTCCGCAAACTTTTTGAGGAATATCAACTTTGCTTGACTTTCTTCATGTCTATAGTTAAAATTAAAAATGGGAGTTAAGAAGACATTTCTTCATAAGGAAGGTTTTGTGAATCTGGGCCCAGATCTTCAGGATGTGGGTGCAGTAGTGGTAGTACAGTATATCAGAGTGAGATGTCCTCTCATGAAATGTGTCCCCGGGCCCCATGCTGCAGTCTTCTAATTAACACTTCAATAAATAACTGAGTGAGAATAAATACATATCTCACAAGGAATAAATAAATCTTTCTCCAGAACGAAAATGACAGATCATCTCCTCGAGCTACAGTCAACCATCAGCCACTTACGTGAGTTACTGTTGGCCTGGCAACCGCCACGGCAACCTGCCACGGCAATGCTCCACCGTGATCGATTTTCTTACATTTTCTTCTGCATCCTCCAAGAAAGAAAGAGGGATAAATAAAATAGTGGTAAAGTCTTTCCTCCTGCCACACTCCTCACTCACTCACTCACTCACTCACTCACCACTCACTCACCACTCACTCACTCACCACTCACTCACCACTCACCACCACTCACTCACTCACTCACTCTCCCCATTCAACTGCCTATTGAATTCACTGGAGATGAGCAAGACATTAACAAAACGCATCAGATAATGTGGACATTTCATGCATAAGCTGCGATATGAGGGATGTATTAATGGGGAAATTATTGTGCATTCAATTACAGTGGAATGCCTTCTGGAGATGTTGTGATTTGGCCAGCGCTCCGATAGCGTCGGCTCGATGGGGGTCCCTGAGTGATGAACAACCTAATCGGCTAATCTCAAAACGGCCGCGTTCACCAGCACCCACCGCCCATCCGCCGCTAACAGTGGCCAATAAAATTAAAGTCCCGTGCCCGGTGAAAAGAAAGAGGTGGAAATCAGAGATGGATAAACAAATATAATCATAAAGCGCAGCGCGTTGAAAAGTGGTAATTCCGTGGGAGTTCATTAGGGAGAGATGGGAGAATGAGATGAAGGAGAGACATTACTTTAATGTGGCCCCCTGCAGAGTGTGTGATAGGGTGGCCGTCCTGGCTAAATTGAGTTTTTAGCATGATGCTACGCTAGCAGAGAAAACTATCTAAATTAGGTTGTAGCTTGACGCTACGTTACCAAAAATAAACTGTACAAATTGTGTTTTTAGCATGACGCCATGTTAGCAGAGAAATACTTTAGGAAAAGTATAGAACATCTCGTTATATTATCAGAGAAAGAATTGTACAGAATTTGACTTCTAGCAGAGTTGTCTGCTAACTGAGAGAAACTTGACCTGGTACTTGTCGCCAAGTGGAAACAAGAGTAGGCCTATTTGCAACACGAAAAGTAACGTGAGGGTTTTTGAGGCGTGACGCTGGATTGTCAGTTACCTCTGCAAACTTTGAGCTGAGAACAGCATTACACAGTAATCCCATATTTCTACAGAAGCTGGTACAGTACACTATGTCCCCAGTCACTACTGACACTAGGCAGATGCTACCTTGATTGAGACATCTGCAGGAACCAGATGGAGAATGAGAGGAAGTGAGGTGTGATGTCGATCACTGACATTCAACAGCAAAACGCTGCCTTTACCACAGCAGCACAGGGTCGCGGGAGGCCCAATCAGACAGAACCCTGCCTGGCCACCGTAATGTTATCATGTGTTTCAGAAGATTATTCCCCCCCATGCAAAGCTGTGTTACTTCCAATGTCTTGCTTAACTATGTTTTTGTGCTTTTGTAAAGGAAAGATGGTGTCTGTGCACATTCTGGTTACAGTTAGAGGGTTTTGGTGGTTCAGAATAATCACTCTTTACACATGTAACATGGTGTTGTGAGACAGACAAGACGACAAGCTCATAGCCATGGGCTTTCCTTTTGCTTCCCTGTTGTGAATTGATGGCCAAGTGTGTATGTGTGTACTTGTGTATGATGAATGCTGTTTGGTGGGAATTGGTATCTCATGTGTCTTTAATGTTGGCCTAAGCACTATGTTTGCGTGTGTGTGTGTGTGTGTGTGTGTGTGTGTGTGTGTGTGTGTGTGTGTGTGTGTGTGTGTGTGTGTGTGTGTGTGTGTGTGTGTGTGTGTGTGTGTGTGTGTGTGTGTGTGTGCGTGCGTGCGTGCGTGCGTGTGTAACTTTCTATGCACAGCTCCATTTTTTATTTGTTTTTACCTCTCCTCTCCTCTATGTAGAGTACATATCAATAAAAAGATGGGTCTTGTGATATGGGACACAGCTGATCTCCACATCCACACAGATATGGGTTGGATGATCTGTCCCACAAGGAAACACTGGCTGCAGCTCCAACCTTTCAAACAGAGGAGGCAAGATTATACTGCAGGACACAGTATGTCACTTAGTTAGTGATCTGGCCTCTGAACCATAGCATTCCATTAATGTTCTACTCTACTCTACTCTACTCTACTCTACTCTACTCTACTCTACTCTACTCTACTCTACTCTACTCTACTCTACTCTACTCTATTCTACTCTACTCTATTCTATTCTATTCTATTTTAATGATGGCTCTTTGTAATTATGTTATCCCTGCCTGTTTGTAAGTACAGCCTGGAGTCTGCGATGTAATGCCAGGCTGTGGTTTCTAATGAACAGCAGGGCAGGACCCTCAGGCTACACTTCAACTTTAAAACATCTATTATTGAGTCCCAGAGAAAAACACTGCAGCGGCCAACGCTGACCTCACAGGAGCTTTACGTTGTTGCTCTCCTCTGTTTTTATCCCCCTTCCCCTCCCTCTATCCCTTGCATCTGGTATCTGTATCCCCCACATGACCGACATTTAGAATAGAGGAGGTGTGTACTGGCTCAAGGCAGAGTGATGTTCTCTTGGATGGTTTGTGTAGTGTTGCTAAAGCGTTACCATAGCGTTAGAAATATTAAGAGATCCACAGGGAAGTTAATCTCTCTGTTTCGCTCTCTCTCTCGCTCTCTCGCTTGCTCTCGCTCTCTCTCGCTCTTGCTCTTGCTCTCTCGCTCTCCCTCTAGCTCTCTCTCTCTCTCTCTCACTCTCTCGCTCTCTCGCTTGCTCTCGCTCTCGCTCTCTCTCGCTCTCTCTCGCTCTTGCTCTTGCTCTCTCGCTCTCCCTCTAGCTCGCTCTCTCTCTCTCTCTCTCTCTCGCTTGCTCTCGCTCTCTCTCTCTCTCTGAATAAAAATGTAAAAGGCCATTATATACTCCATCACCTCCACTACGTGAGGAGTCACTGCCATCACTGCAGTCAAGTGTCTTATTTTATATTAGAGGAGGAGAGAAGTGTGTGTCTGTGTGTGAGAGAGAGAGGTTTGCTCTGAGTGTGAGTGGGCCTTGCTCTGCTCTGGCCATACTCATCTATGTGTGTGTAATGGATCCCAGTATATCTGCATAAGGTATGGAGGTGGTGGAGAAGTCATTTTGAGCATCCATAGGACAACATCAGAGTAATGGACTAAGTATTGACATACTTGAAGAACTGACACTGCTCTCTCTCTCTAAAACAAAAGGCATAGTCCTCTGCAGTGATGTAAACTCAGAAAAAAAAGAAATAACAAGATTCAACAAATGAGACATAAACTGAACAAGTTCCACAGACATGTGACTAACAGAAATGGAATAATGTGTCCCTGGACAAAGGGAACAAAGGGGGGGGGGGGGGGTCAAAATTAAAATGAACAGTCAGTATCTGATGTTGCCACCAACTGCATTAAGTATTGCAGTGCATTTCATCCTCATGGACTCCACCAGATTTACCAGTTCTTGCTGTGAGATGTTACCCCACTCTTACACCAAGGCATCGGCAAGTTCCCGGACATTTCTGTGGGTATTGGCCCTAGCCCTCACCCTCCGATTCAACAGGTCCCAGACGCGCTCAATGGGATTGAGATCCGGCTCTTCGCTGGCCATGGTAGAACACTGACATTCCTGTCTTGCAGGAAATCACGCACAGAATGAGTAGTATGGCTGGTGGCATTGTCATGCTGGAGGGTCATGTCAGGATGAGCCTGCAGGAAGGGTACCACATGAGGGAGGAGGATGTTTTCCCTGTAACGCACAGCTTTGAGACTGCCTACAATGACAACAAGCTCAGTCCGATGATGCTGTGACACACCGACCCAGACCATGACAGACCCTCCACATCCAAATCGATCCCGGTCCAGAGTGCAGGCCTCGGTGTAACAATCATTCCTGCGACGATAAACGCAAATCTGACCATCACCCCGGTGAGACAAAACCGCGACTTGTGAGTAAAGAGCACTTTTTGCCAGTCCTGTCTGGTCCAGCAACGGTGGGTTTGTGCCCATAGGCGACGTTGTTGCCGGTGATGTCTGGTGAGGACCTGCCTTACAACAGCGATGGCAATCAGCTGTCCGTCCTGTCTCCCTGTAGCGCTGTCTTAGGTGTCTCACAGTACGAACATTGCAATTTATCGCCCTGGCCACATCTGCAGTCCTCATGCCTCCTTGTAGCATGGCTAAGGCACGTTCACGCAGATGACCCGGGACCCTGGGCATCTTTCTTTTGGTGTTTTTCAGAGTCAATAGAAAGGCCTCTTTAGTGTCCTAAGTTTTCATAACTGTGACCTCAATTGTCTACCGTCTGTAAGCTGTTAGTGTCTTAACGACCGGTCCACAGGTGCATGTTCATTAATTGTTTATGGTTCATTTAACAAGCATGGGAAACAGTGTTTGAACCCTTTACAATGAAGATCTGAGAAGTTCTTTGGAGTTTTAGGAATTATCTTCGAAAGACAGGGTCCTGAATAAGGAACATTTCTTTTTTTGCTGAGTTTAGAACTTTTGTTTTGGTTTGTTTACAAGAGCTGTGTGTTTTAATCCCTCTGTACTCATTCCTATTAATAGTGATGATCTGAACACAGAAGGCAAGTATTTTCAGGTTAAACTCAGGGTGGTAAATTAATCTCCTCGCCGCGATGGTGATGAAGGATGTTTGGTGTTATTTGTATATGCGTGTTTTGAGTGTTTTGTCAAAAGTAGGCGAGTAGTTTTGCTTGCCTGGTAGATTTGTACACTCCCCTGGGAGCCACGGCCCAGTAAGATACTGCAGTTGCTCGACATAATTAGACCGGGAAGGTCCTTGTAAACTCATTAATATCTCGGCTGGGCTAAACTGGCTCGGTGGTTGTTCTTGGCAAAGAAACTGACAGATTTTTTAAAGAGGGAGATGTGGAGAAACGTCACTTTTAAATCGCCTTCCAAGGGGTTGTAGGAAACAACTACAAACATAGACATTAACCTACAATGGAGAGGCGTTTGGTATGAGTTTGATGCTGTTCTGCGTCAGTAGCTTTGGAATTTCCGTTAAAGAACTCAATTGTTCCTGTTGTTGTAACAATGATATACTCAGTATGTTTCTGAACACTATGTTTCCTGTTTAGTGAGAGTGAGTTATTCTCATATTGCTTCAGTGTTTCCGTGAACAGTGATTCGTTGATTGCAGTCAGAGCCTGGTTTAAGTGCGACTTAAACGATACTTTTTAAAACACAAGATGTTTGTGCTGAAGCATTCCTGTCCTGGTTGAATTGGCTCGGCCAGCCGTCATCATCCTCTGTGCCAACGTGGTCTGTGCCAGTTTATAAAACATCTCTTATGACATAAAAGCAGAACATGTGACTGTTGTTCCAGCAGATTCCCTGTATACTGTACAGAGCAGACCTCTAGACACAGTTAAACCCTGCCACACCTGCACACGCACTGCCCCCTCTCCTCTCCTGCTCCCTATCCCTGGGGTGGACATCATTACTCAGATTAAAACCAGTTAATGCGCTCTGCATTGTTTTAAGACCTGGGAGAGGCCAAAATGGACACACACAAAATATCTTATTTTCATCTCTCTCTCTCTCTCTCTCCCTCCCTCCCTCTCTCTCTCTCTCTCTCTCTCTCTCTCTCTCTCTCTCTCTCTCTCTTTTAAATGACTACCCATTGTTCTCTCTCTCTCTCTTTCTCTCTCTCTCTGTCTTTTAGATGAATACCTACTGTTTTTGGCAAGCAGGGGTGTGTGCTTGTGTGTGTGTGAGTGTCTCTGCACTGTGTATGTGTCTCTACACTGTGTGTGTGTGTGTGTGTGTGTGTGTGTGTGTGTGTGTGTGTGTGTGTGTGTGTGTGTGTGTGTGTGTGTGTGTGTGTGTGTGTGTGTGTGTGTGTGTGTGTGTGTGTGTGTGTGTGTGTGTGTGTGTGTGTGTGTGTGTGTGTGTGTGTGTGTGTGTGTGTGTGTGTGTGTGTGTGTGTGTCCACGTGGGCAGGGCAGTGGCATCCCATTAGTCTTATTTGTTGTAGAGCAGGGTTCCTGTGGATTACTCATGGCCTAAAGTGCTATGCCCTTTCATTAACCTTGGCTCCCAGTCGCTTCATTTAATACAAAACAAATTCCTAATCTGGGCCTGCTAAACACCGTTTCAGCCTGTATATTACTGTCTCATATTGCCTTGGGTTGCCACTCGCTAGATCCCTAATTACGCTCCCAACACCTCCCTTGCTCCCTCTATGCGCCTATCATTATTTTAAATGTATTTTGATTGATTTGTGTCAGCTTTAACTGTTCTTTCTGCCGGATCGATAAATAAAGATCAATACTTTAATGTTTTCTTCAGAACCTTTATTAAAAAATAGATTGGCTGTAAAGAGGGCTGAATTACGGAGAGGACTGCCTACTTCCAACGCATGTCAACTGGAATTTAATTGAACAACGTTGAACTATTTGAGATCAGCTGAAGAAATGGAGGCAGGATGCAGAGAGAGTGAGAAAGAGAGACAGAGAGGGGCAGAGAGGGCGAGAGAGAGAGACAACGAGGGGCAGAGAGGGCGAGAGAGAGACAGCGAGGGGCAGAGAGGGCGAGAGAGAGACAGCGAGGGGCAGAGAGAGTTAGAGAGAGAGATGGCAAGGGGCAGAGAGGGTGAGAGAGAGATAGCGCGATAGCGAGGGGCAGAGAGAGTGAGAGAGAAATAGTGAGAGGAGGAGAGGGCGAGAGAGAGACAGCGTGGGGCAGAGAGGGCGAGAGAGACAGCGAGGGGCAGAGAGAGTTAGAGAGAGAGATGGCAAGGGGCAGAGAGGGTGAGAGAGAGATAGCGAGATAGCGAGGGGCAGAGAGAGTGAGAGAGAAATAGTGAGAGGAGGAGAGAGTGAGAGAGAGACAGCGTGGGGCAGAGAGGGCGAGAGAGAGAAACAGCGAGGGGCAGAGTGAGAGAGAGAGACAGAGAGGCAGAGAGAATGAGAGAGAAACAGCGAGGGGCAGAGTGAGAGAGAGACAGAGAGGCAGAGAGAGTGAGGGAGAGAGACAGCGATAGGCAGAGTTAGAGAGAGAGACACAGAGAGGCAGAGAGTGAGAGAGAGAGACATCGATAGGCAGAGAGTGAGAGAGAGAGAGAGAGAGAGAGAGAGAGAGAGAGAGAGAGAGAGAGAGAGAGAGAGAGAGAGAGAGAGAGAGAGAGAGAGAGAGAGAGAGAGAGAGAGAGAGAGACAGCGAGGGGCAGAGAGTGTGAGAGAGAGAGACATCGATAGGCAGAGAGAGTGAGAGAGAGAGTGAGAGTGAGAGAGAGAGACAGCGAGGGGCAGAGAGTGTGAGAGAGAGAGATAGCGATAGGCAGAGTGAGAGAGAGAGACACAGAGGCAGAGAGGAGAGAGAGAGAGAGAGAGAGAGAGAGAGAGAGAGAGAGAGAGAGAGAGAGAGAGAGAGAGAGAGAGAGAGAGAGAGAGAGAGAGAGAGAGAGAGACAGTGAGGGGCAGAGAGTGAGAGAGAGAGACAGCGAGGGCAGAGAGAGAGTGAGAGAGAGACAGCGAGGGGCAGAGAGAGAGAGAGAGAGAGAGAGACAGCGAGGGGCAGAGAGAGTGAGAGAGAGACAGCGAGGGAGGGAAAGAAAAGAAAGACTGCGGCACAGAGCAGGCTGAGAGATCACAGTTTTGGGACTGGCTGATGCACGACTTTACTTCAAGGGTACCATCAGAACTTTTTTTTACCTTTCGGATTTACCTTCACATCTACAATAGGCTGTAGAGAGGATGTTTATGGTTAAATAAAAGGATGGTCTAAATACCATAGTGGGCCCTCTGGTTTTAAACCAAGTTTGAATTTCTCCCCTGTGGGCTAGAAAAGATCCGATTTAGGTCATGGAGAACTAAAGGTCAGAGATAAAAACATTCAAACTTCAGCCCCATATAAGCCAGAACTTTTTCCTCAGAGCTAAAATCGTACATGGTGCTGCTCCAAGACTACATACCAATGGTGGTTATGAATGTTACTGTGCTTCAGCTTCGCCAGGGGAGGGGGTGTTTGATGGAGGACAACCCCCATCCCCCACCTCCCCTGTTATGCACCTAGCTCAGGTGCCCTTGTTTCCTACCCTCACACAACTCCAACCCACCCTCCCGGGACAGCGCCCAATGTGGCGGCCGTAGAGTGTGTGTGTGTGTTTGACTCTGTGCGTGTGTTTGTATGCGTGAGTGCGCACACACCTGTTTGTGTGTATGTGTGTGTATCATTGTGTGTGTGCGTGCGTGTGCATTCTTGTCAGCGTATGCTTGCGTGTGTGATTGTATGTGTTGGTGTGGTACAGCTGTGGCCCCTCTATCCAGCTTTAGCTCCGTTGGGATCGGGGG
Source organism: Oncorhynchus gorbuscha (assembly GCF_021184085.1). Lineage (NCBI taxonomy): Eukaryota > Metazoa > Chordata > Actinopteri > Salmoniformes > Salmonidae > Oncorhynchus > Oncorhynchus gorbuscha. The sequence continues at coordinate 20,787 of NW_025748822.1, forward strand.
GTTAAGACAACAGAGCAACAGAGGCTCCCCCTCTCCCCTCCTCTCCCGTACCCCTGGTCCCTAGCTTCTTTAAATGGGCCAGTTTGACCCAGCCTAGACACACGTGAAGGTGCACGGTGCTACTGTGATTAATTACAGGGGTACAGCCATGCTGACATCATCATAGTGCACCGGGCTTGGGCTCTCAACCCACTGAAGGGCAGACACATATAGACAAACACACACACACACACACACACACCTTGCTTCTTAAAAGGGGGAGGTCAGCTGTGAATCTAACCACCAAACAAGTCAGGGGTTGATTTTCAATTCCACTTCGAGGTCTATAGGTTATCATTCCTAACTCGTAGGTGCAGGTGAAGTGCTCAAGAACAATTCGACCACATCAGACTAAAAGTTTGCTGAGTTGAATCTAAGCCCCAGTGGCCAGACATCGGTGGCCATGGCCTTCTATCCCCCTGTTTCCTCTTTCCTCTCGCCTCCTTTTGAAACAGGTCCAAGCTAATCGAGGAGAGTCGGCGAGGAGAGTGAACGTGGATGGAGATGCGCTTGCTTGAAATGAGACCTTCCACCTCCACTCGGGCGTCGTTAGGTAGATTATATGTAAAGGGCTGGGTCCCAAAAACACATTTCTAAAGTGATCAAAACCATTTCAGTTCGTTGTGCAAGGCGTTTCATCGATAAAACAATAAGTGGCACATTCTTTTTAAATGTGTGCATGTTTTTTCTCTGGTAGGATACACATGGGTATCCTCGATGAAAGGTGGCTATCGAGGAGGTCTTCCGTTTGCCTATTTAAATGAATTGACACACTCCCTCGACCACTCTACCATTTATCGGTTTCCGGTCACGGAGGAGAGAGGACGAAGGACGGTGTTTTGCCCCGAACGAGAATCTCCCGATGTCTAACACTGGGTGTAATTACATTAAATGTATGTCATGTACATGTGCCTGTGTGCTCAGTGGTCAATAAACAAAAGAAGCGTGTACATTTACATGTCCACTGACCAGAAGTGAACCGGGTCAGGTCTGCCCAACCAGGTTAAGCCCATCTGGGGCGCCATGGCAACAGCAGGGGCCCGGCCCTGTCTCGTGGGATTAAAATGCTCTTATTGTTATTTGTGTCATTGTCGGCATAGAACAAGCCGTCCCCTCTCACCTCCCATTACACCACACTGTGATTAATCTTCTGTACAGGGCACCGTCTGTACAGGCTAAAAGCACGGTCGACCACGTCAGCCAGACAGGGCCACTTAGTTTATTACTATTTGTCTTTTGTTTCTTTTTCACCTATTTCCTCACACATCTTAAAATGTTCATTATGGACACGTGTAATTGATATTTGTATTGATCTTTAGTTGAAGTTTGTTTTTGATTCTCCTGGTATCTCCTGGTATCTCCATGGCTTTGGCCTTGTAGTTGTGCCTATAGCTCCAGCCAGGTCATCTGTGATATAAGTCAGTATTTGACGTCCATCCATGTCCGAGGACGCTGGGGATGATGTGGAAACATGCCACTAGGGGCAACAGTGAGCGCTGTTACCTTCAAGTAGGTTTGGGTTTTACCAATGCCTTGTGGACGGGGATGGCGGATGGTGGTAAGCATCTGCCTGTAGTGCCAAACGTTGCAAGTTTGAAAGTCGTTTTTGAGATTTTTGTTTTAAGCCCAAACCTTAACCCTTACCTTAACCATTCACAATTCATCCCTAACCTTCACCCTTACCTTAACCATTCACAGTTCACGCCTAACATTAACCCTTACCTTAATCATTCACAATTCATGCCTAACCTTAACCCTTACCTTAACCATTCACAATTCATGCCTAACCTTAACCATTACCTTAACCATTTGCAGTTCATGCCTAACCTTAACCCTTACCTTAACCATTCACAGTTCATGCCTAACCTTAACCCTGACCTTAACCATTCACAGTTCATGCCTAACCTTAACCCTTACCTTAACCATTTGCAGTTCATGCCTAACCTTAACCCTTACCTTAACCATTTGCAGTTAATTCCAAAACTTAACCCTTACCTTAACCATTTGCAGTTAATGCCAAAAATTAACCCTAACTTTAAAAATGTTGAGATAATGCCTAAAGTTGACAAACACTTTGAAATGTTACGCTTGCAACAACTTCAAAATGTGACCTTTGAGAAACATGGATGAATATCTCATTCTGAAATGAGAATGTGAGAGCTAGTTGATAGCTCGCCCTGTGGTCTATAGTCGTACAACCTGTCTGTCTGTCCATGCTTGGAATACCACAGTTGGGCTGAACTGCTGTACCATGGGACAGAGGGAACAATATCAAGATCTCTACTGAGGCTGTGTTAAACCTATTGTCCAACCCTTTGGCTTACGATGCTCCTCTTTTTTAATGGTAACACTTAACATTAGTTAATGCTCCAGTGAAACTAATGCATGAAAATGAAACGTCCATCTCTGTTTGTCCTGGTCTGTTTTCAGCCTATAGGTGATGATGCACCTCTTCTTAGGCCAGCTGTCAGCTATACCATTGGATCCTGGTCAGGTCCCTGTTTGTAATGTGATTGGAGTTTTGGGTTGATTTAATGGAGGTACATGAGTTTGCCAACTCTGGTCTGATTTCCTGTCCAATTAGCCTTAGAGGACATTTAGAGGAGGAGTGTGTTGGCGCGTAGAGGATGCTTTTGAGATTTGTCCATCTCATTGGACCCACACACACACACACTGAGGGCCGTGGCGAGGGGGTTAAGCTGGCGAGAGTGTCAGAGGCTACACACAGCCGGCTTTAGTGCATTTTGTTGTAATGGCGTCCCAGTTGCCATGTCAGAAATCAATTCTAACTGGGAACCGGTGAGCACGGAGAGGTCAAGGCTTCGACTGCCTAAATATTTTATCTCAGAAACACGTCTGGAGCTTTTAAAGATGTGCTCTGCCCTCCTTTCTCCCTGCCACACACACACACACACACACACACACACACACACACACACACACACACACACACACACACACACACACACACACACACACACACACACACACACACACACACACACACACACACACACACACACACACACACACACACACACACACACACACACACACACACAGGCTCGGACGACACAGCTTTTGAGTCCTGGCCTGGGTCAGGGCCTGATTAAAATCAATTTTGATCAATTATTAAGAGTGCTGGTATCTTTGTGAGGCTAAAAAGGCAGCTGGTGGATGCAGTGTGCTCTGCTCGCTGATAAAGTCCACTTTTTATTTACTTCATTACTGCTTCCTTGGACAACTCTCAAACCCGGAGAAATCTTCAAACTGCAACCCAGAGTTACTCTTCTTAGAGGCCTGGGACATCACTAAATTTGATGTGTGCATGTGTGAGTGCTCTGATTGTCTTCTCCATGTTGTTATGTTTTTGTGATGTGGATTTCATATAAGTACATTATAAACATCACCTGCACACCATTTTGACCAGTTTTTTACATGGACTGTTTTTGTATTTCACTTTGGTGCAAATAAATAATCATGTTTTCTCAGGTTCCTTGGCCTTTGGAATAACTTCATTGGAGTTTGGAGGAGTTGCAGACAGAGAGAAAGGCGAGGGAAGAGTGAGAGGGAAGAGTGAGGGGGAAGAAAGGGAACGAGAGAAAGAGGGGAAGGTAGTGAGAAACACTGGGTGAGTGACAGGAAGGGAGAGTGAGTGAAGTCCAGAGTGAGAATGTGATTGGTAGAGGAAAGGGGAGTGCTGGAGTTGAGGGAAGAGTGTGTGGGTTTGGTTGAACAAGAGAACTGTAAGTATCAAGGGGAAAACAGGGGGGAAAACAGTAACTAGCCAATGGCAATTGTTGACAAATTAGACCTGGCCATGCAGACCTTACCTCTGCCATCCTACACACGGGCACACATTGATCAGATCAGAAGGGAAACAATTATATTTGGTTGCTGTTTTTGTCCAGTATTCATGGCAAAGCTAAACGTTACCCCAAGTAACCAATTCATCCTGAAATGACCTGTGTGGGTGAACCAAATCTCAGAGAGTGAGAGTGTGTGTGGATGCGGATGCGCCAGTGCATCATGATTGAGATGTGAGGTTCACTGCACTTCTGCACAATCTCCTTTTAGGACAAGACTTGTGGTCATACTGACCCAGGTGTGTGCCGATATCCAATCAATGGCCTGGACTTAAGAGTGATCACAGAGGACGAGAGTGACACGCACACACACACTCCTTGGTCGATGGGCCCCTGGGCTGACCTGAAAGGCGTCACATCTGAAAAGCATGCCGTTCCACCCTGATGAGCAATCTGCCTCATCAAAAACCCTTTTTTCAAATCAATAAGGCTTTCAACTGGGGACTCATCCCTGGCAGGCCACAGTCCAAACCACACTCCCCTGGTGGGCAGGCCGCTTTTGTGTGTCTGTGTGTGTATTTATTTGTGTGTGTGTGTGTGTCCATTGTACAGATGCCACGTGGAGGCCTGACTAAAGAACTCTTTCCAAAAGCGATCGCATCTTCCTCCTCGAGGTCCTTATGAGATGAGAGAGACATTCTGTCAGCGAAGTGAAGGACACAGCACTCTGTTCACAGTACAATATCAACTAAACTGGACACTTGGATATGTTTGTGTGTGTGTATGTGTATGTGCGTGCGTGTGTGTGTGCGTGTGTGTGTATGAGGTGTGTGTGTGTGCGTGTGTGTGTGTGTGTGTGCGTGTGTGTGTGTGTGTATGAGGTGCGTGTGTGTGTGTGTGTGTGTGTGTGTGTGTGTGTGTGTGTGTGTGTGTGTGTGTGTGTGTGTGTGTGTGTGTGTGTGTGTGTGTGTGTGTGTGTGTGTGTGTGTGTGTGTGTGTGTGTGTGTGCGTGTGCGTGTGTGTGTATGAGGTGTGTGCGTGTGTGTGTATGAGGTGTGTGTGCATGAGGTGCATGCGTGTGTGTGCGTGTGTGTGTGTGTATGAGGTGTGTGTGTGTGTGTGTGTGTATGAGGTGTGTGTGTGTGTGTGTGTGTGTGTGTGTGTGTGTGTGTGTGTGTGTGTGTGTGTGTGTGTGTGTGTGTGTGTGTGTGTGTGTGTGTGTGTGTGTGTGTGTGTGTGTGTGTGTGTGTATGAGGTGCGTGTGTGTGTGTGTGTGTGTGTGTGTGTGTGTGTATGAGGTGCGTGTGTGTGTGTGTGTGTATGAGGTGCGTGTGTGTGTGTGTATGAGAATAGCAGTGCTGAGTATTCTCTGTCAGTCAGTTAGTCCTTGGCTATCACTGGAGAACACTGAATTAATCTCCGATCTCCCCATTCAACGAGTCCCCGAGGTTGGTTAATTAACCTAATAAAACACTAATAGAACCATTTCCAAAGGTAAATTTAATTTACTTGTCAGCGTTGTACATCAATAGGAATAAGGAGCGTGGGTACTTAGCCGTCTTTGTTAGCTAGCGGTTGGCGCTAGCAGACGTTACAGTCAAGTAAATAGAGGCCTCTTATGCCTCCTGTCACCAGTCGCAGAGAAACGATTGCAAAACGGATGGTGGGAGTGGGGGATGAACCGGACGACAGATTAGCTCAATATTTATCTCAATCGACGAGGGCACATTTTTCTTCGAGGGCACTGCCACCCGTCACACACTTTCCCCTGTCTCCACCGCCACGGTGCAACCTGTTAATAGAGCCAGCTAATGTTTTAATAAATGAGCTTTGATTAAGAAGATTGCCGCCCTTTTGATTGTAATGGGGGTTTAAACAAACGCCGTTCAGATGGAATAATCATAAAAGCCGAGCGAGACTGGAAAAGGAGGTGTAGGAGGATATGTTATGCAGGTGAAGGAGGACCCAAACGCGACTTAACAGAAACAGAGTTTATTAATGCTCAAAACCGAATAACTGAAATCCTCTAGATAGTAGAGGGGAAAACAACTGGAGAAGCGGCCACAGACTGCAGGTCGCTTCGGGTAGGCGCAGGCCGTAGTCAACTGAGACACCTGCTCACACGCAGCGTCTGAAGAAGGCACAAAACACGACAGGACAGGGTGATACACAATCACGGCAAAAAACACGACAGGACAGGGCGAAACGCAATTACAGCATGGAATACAAAACAAGGAACCGACGGAACAGGAACGGATTACAAAGGAATAAATAGGGAATCTAATCAGGGAAAGGATCGGGAACAGGTGTGGGAAGACTAAATGATGATTAGGGGAATAGGAACAGCTGGGAGCAGGAACGGAACGACAGAGAGAAGAGAGAGCGAGAGAGTGAGAGAGGGAGGGGGAGAGAGAGGGATAGAACCAAACAAGACCAGCAGAGGGAAACGAATAGCATGGGGAGCACAGGGACAAGACATGACAATAAATGACAAACATGACAGTACCCCCACTCACCGAGCGCCTCCTGGCGCACTCGAGGAGGAATCCTGGCGGCAACGGAGGAAATCATCGATGAGCGAACGGTCCAGCACGTCCCGAGACGGAACCCAACTCCTCTCCTCAGGACCGTAACCCTCCCAATCCACTAGGTATTGGTGACCCCGTCCCCCGAGAACGCATGTCCATAATTTTATGTACCCTGTAAATAGGTGCGCTCTCGACAAGGACGGGAGGGGGGGGGAAGACGAACGGGGGTGCGAAGAAAGGGCTTAACACAGGAGACATGGAAGACAGGATGGACGCGACGAAGATGTCGCGGAAGAAGCAGTCGCACAGCGACAGGATTGACGACCTGGGAGACACGGAACGGACCAATGAATCATGGAGTCAACTTACGAGAAGCTGTCGTAAGAGGAAGGTTGCGAGTGGAAAGCCACACTCTCTGGCCGCAACAATACCTTGGACTCTTAATCCTGCGTTTATTGGCGGCTCTCACCGTCTGTGCCCTGTAACGGCAAAGTGCAGACCTCACCCTCCTCCAGGTGCGCTCACAACGTTGGACAAACGCTTGAGCGGAGGGAACGCTGGACTCGGCAAGCTGGGATGAGAACAGAGGAGGCTGGTAACCCAGACTACTCTGAAACGGAGATAACCCGGTAGCAGACGAAGGAAGCGACCATTGTGAGCGTATTCTGCCCAGGGGAGCTGTTCTGCCCAAGACGCAGGGTTTCTGAAAGAAAGGCTGCGTAGTATGCGACCAATCGTCTGATTGGCCCTCTGCTTGACCGTTAGACTGGGGATGAAACCCGGAAGAGAGACTGACGGACGCACCAATCAAACGACAGAACTCCCTCCAAAACTGTGACGTGAATTGCGGACCTCTGTCTGAAACGGCGTCTAACGGGAGGCCATGAATTCTGAATACATTCTCAATAATGATTTGTGCCGTCTCCTTAGCGGAAGGAAGTTTAGCGAGGGGAATGAAATGTGCCGCCTTAGAGAACCTATCGACAACCGTCAGAATCACAGTCTTCCCCGCAGACAAAGGCAGACCGGTAATGAAGTCTAAGGCAATGTGAGACCATGGTCGAGAAGGAATGGGGAGCGGTCTGAGACGACCGGCAGGAGGAGAGTTACCCGACTTAGTCTGCGCGCAGTCCGAACAGGCAGCCACGAAACGGCGCGTGTCACGCTCCTGAGTCGGCCACCAAAAGCGCTGGCGAATAGACGCAAGAGTGCCTCGAACACCGGGATGACCCGCTAACTTGGCAGAGTGAGCCCACTGAAGAACAGCCAGACGAGTGGAAACAGGAACGAAAAGGAGGTTACTAGGACAAGCGCGCGGCGACGCAGTGTGCGTGAGTGCTTGCTTAACCTGTCTTTCAATTCCCAGACTGTTAACCCGACAACACGCCCATAAGGAAGAATCCCCTCGGGATCAGTAGAAGCCACAGAAGAACTAAACAGACGGGATAAGGCATCAGGCTTGGTGTTCTTGCTACCCGGACGGTAAGAAATCACAAACTCGAAACGAGCGAAAAACAACGCCCAACGAGCTTGACGGGCATTAAGTCGTTTGGCAGAACGGATGTACTCAAGGTTCTTATGGTCTGTCCAAACGACAAAAGGAACGGTCGCCCTCCAACCACTGTCGCCATTCGCCTAGGGCTAAGCGGATGGCGAGCAGTTCACGGTTACCCACATCATAGTTGCGCTCAGATGGCGACAGGCGATGAGAAAATAAGCGCAAGGATGAACCTTATCGTCAGACTGGAAGCGCTGGGATAGAATGGCTCCCACGCCTACCTCTGAAGGCCAACCTCGACAATGAATTGTCTAGTGACGTCAGGAGTAACGAGGATAGGAGCGGACGTAAAACGTTCTTTTAGAAGATCAAAAGCTCCCTGGGCGGAACCGGACCACTTAAAACACGTCTTGACAGAAGTAAGAGCTGTGAGAGGGGCAGCAACTTGACCGAAATTACTAATGAAACGCCGATAGAAATTAGCTTAAACCTAAAAAAAAGCGCTGCAACTCGACACGTGACCTTGGAACGGGCCAATCACTGACAGCTTGGACCTTAGCGGAATCCATCTGAATGCCTTCAGCGGAAATAACAGAACCGAGAAAAGTAACGGAGGAGACATGAAAGAGCACTTCTCAGCCTTTACGTAGAGACAATTCTCTAAAAGGCGCTGTAGAACACGTCGAACGTGCTGAACATGAATCTCGAGTGACGGAGAAAAAATCAGGATATCGTCAAGATAGACAAAAACAAAATGTTCAGCATGTCTCTCAGAACATCATTAACTAATGCCTGAAAAACAGCTGGCGCATTGGCGAGACCGAACGGCAGAACCCGGTACTCAAAATGCCCTAACGGAGTATTAAACGCCGTTTTCCACTCGTCCCCTCTCTGATGCGCACGAGATGGTAAGCGTTACGAAGGTCCAACTTAGTAAAGCACCTGGCTCCCTGCAGAATCTCGAAGGCTGATGACATAAGGGGGAAGCGGATAACGATTCTTAACCGTTATGTCATTCAGCCCTCGATAATCCACGCAGGGGCGCAGAGTACCGTCCTTCTTCTTAACAAAAAGAACCCCGCCCCGGCCGGAGAGGAAGAAGGCACTATGGTACCGGCGTCAAGAGACACAGACAAATAATCCTCGAGAGCCTTACGTTCGGGAGCCGACAGAGAGTATAGTCTACCTCGAGGAGGAGTGGTCCTCGGAAGGAGATCAATACTACAATCATACGACCGGTGAGGAGGAAGGGAGTTGGCTCGGGACCGACTGAAGACCGTGCGCAGATCATGATATTCCTCCGGCACTCCTGTCAAATCGCCAGGTTCCTCCTGAGAAGTAGGGACAGAAGAAATGGGAGGGATGGCAGACATTAAACACTTCACATGACAAGAAACGTTCCAGGATAGGGATAGAATTACTAGACCAATTAATAGAAGGATTATGACATACAAGCCAGGGGTGACCCAAAACAACAGGTGTAAACGGTGAACGGAAAATCAAAAAGACATAGTCTCACTGTGGTTACCAGATACTGTGAGAGTTAAAGGTAGTGTCTCAAATTTGATACTGGGAAGATGACTACCATCTAAGGCAAACATGGGGCGTAGGCCGTCTAACGGTCTGAAAGGAATGTTATGTTTCCGAGCCCATGCTTCGTCCATGAAACAACCCTCAGCCCCAGAGTCAATCAAAGCACTGCATGTAGCACCCGAACCGGTCCAGCGTAGATGGACCGACATAGTAGTACAAGATCTAGATGAAGGGACCTGAGTAGTAGCGCTCACCAGTAGCCCTCCGCTTACTGATGGGCTCTGGCCTCTTACTGGACATGAAATAACAAAATGTCCAGCAACTCCGCAATAGAGGCACAGGCGGTTGGTGATCC
>NW_025748823.1:0-30518 GCF_021184085.1 Oncorhynchus gorbuscha
CTTCCAGGTAACTAGCTGGTTACTAACTAACTAACTAACTAACTAACTAACTAACCACAATGATGACACACTCTGTCAGGACATGTATAGGAGGGCTTCCAGGTAACTAGCTGGTTACTAACTAACTAACTAACCACAATGATGACACACTCTGTCAGGACATGTATAGGAGGGCTTCCAGGTAACTAGCTAGTTACTAACTAACTAACTAACTAACTAACCACAATGATGCCACTCTGTCAGGACATGTATAGGAGGACTGCCAGGTAACTAGCTAGTAGCTCATTAGCCACAGGACTGCCAGGTAACTAGCTAGTAGCTCATTAGCCACAGGACTGCCAGGTAACTAGCTAGTAGCTCATTAGCCACAGGACTGCCAGGTAACTAGCTAGTAGCTCATTAGCCACAGGACTGCCAGGTAACTAGCTAGTAGCTCATTAGCCACAGGACTGCCAGGTAACTAACTAGTAGCTCTAGACTGCCAGGTAACTAACTAGTAGCTCATTATCCACAGGACTGCCAGGTAACTAACTAGTAGCTCATTAGCCACAGGACTGCCAGGTAACTAACTAGTAGCTCATTATCCACAGGACTGCCAGGTAACTAACTAGTAGCTCATTATCCACAGGACTGCCAGGTAACTAGCTAGTAGCTCATTAGCCACAGGACTGCCAGGTAACTAGCTAGTAGCTCATTAGCCACAGGACTGCCAGGTAACTAGCTAGTAGCTCATTAGCCACAGGACTGCCAGGTAACTAGCTAGTAGCTCATTAGCCACAGGACTGCCAGGTAACAGGTAGCTCTGCCAGGTAACTAGCTAGTAGCTCATTAGCCACAGGACCAGGTAACTAGCTAGTAGCTCATTAGCCACAGGACTGCCAGGTAACTAACTAGTAGCTCATTAGCCACAGGACTGCCAGGTAACTAGCTAGTAGCTCATTAGCCACAGGACTGCCAGGTAACTAGCTAGTAGCTCATTAGCCACAGGACTGCGAGGTAACTAGCTAGTAGCTCATTAGCCACAGGACTGCCAGGTAACGAGCTAGTAGCTCATTAGCCACAGGACTGCCAGGTAACTAGCTAGTAGCTCATTAGCCACAAGACTTCCAGGTTGGTGAAACTAACTAACGTAGTCCATATTTCAGAACTGATTCAGATTGATGCCGTGTGAAGTGTTTCTGGGTATTTAATCCCTCCGTCCGTCTCCAGATGAGGTCCCGGTCTCCGCCACCCCGGTGACAGCCTACTACCACGGCTGTATGGACGTCAACGTCAACGCTCGACTGTTAGACTTCGACGAGGCGGACACTAAACACAACAGCATTAAGTCCCACTCCTGCCCCCCTGTCTCGCCCCCCAAAGACACTCTCTGACGACCCCCCCTACCACCACCACTCACCCTACAGGAAGTGACCTCACAGCCAGGTCGACCAATCAACCCCACTTCTCTGTCCTGAGGCCCAAATCTGTGTATATGATCCTCTACCTAATGATTAGGAGGAGGGGGAGGGAGGGAGGGGGGTAGGGAGGGAAGAAAGGAGTGGGGGAGGGATGGGGAGAGGGGAGAAAGGGGGAGGGAGGGGGGAGTGAAAGGGAGAAAGGGGGAGGGAGAGATGGTGGGTGGACTTGCACAATGCAGTCATTTCTGTTTATTTAGTTTCCTGCACTCTTTGTTAGACTGTTTTTGAAGGTTTCATATTTTTCATTGGACACTTGTCCATCACCCTCACCATCACCCCACCATGGTTTGTATTGCCGGGAAATAAACACCAGGCTCTGTTCCTGTGAAGAAGAGGAGTTACCAAAACATGTTGCCATGGACACTGACTGTTCCAGCATCACTGGTTCTGTTGCCATAGACACTGACTGTTCCAGCATCACTTGTTCTGTTGCCATAGACACTGACTGATCCAGCATCACTGGTTCTGTTGCCATAGACACGGACTAATCCAGCATCACTTGTTCTGTTGCCATAGACACTGACTGATCCAGCATCACTGGTTCTGTTGCCATAGACACTGACTAATCCAGCATCACTTGTTCTGTTGCCATAGACACGGACTGTTCCAGCATCACTTGTTCTGTTGCCATAGACACTGACTGTTCCAGCATCACTTGTTCTGTTGCCATAGACACTGACTGTTCCAGCATCACTTGTTCTGTTGCCATAGACACTGACTGTTCCAGCATCACTGGTTCTGTTGCCATAGACACTGACTGTTCCAGCATCACTGGTTCTGTTGCCATAGACACTGACTGTTCCAGCATCACTTGTTCTGTTGCCATAGACACTGACTGATCCACTTGTTCTGTTGCCATCACTGATCCAGTATCACTTGTTCTGTTGCCATAGACACTGACTGTTCCAGCATCACTGGTTCTGTTGCCAGGGGTTCCATAGACATGTAGTGAAACAGCTGAGCTATGGAAGGTTCTGATACAGTGGAATGACCTGGGATACATGGTTCTGGTATATACAGTAGGAAGTTTACATACACTTAGGTTGGAGTCATTAAAACTTGTTTTTCAACCACGCCACAATTTTCTTGTTAACAAACTATAGTTTTGGCGAGTCGGTTAGGACATCTACTTTGTGCATAACACACGTAATGTTTCCAACAATTGTTAAAAGACAGATTATTTCACTTATAATTCACTGTATCACAATTCCAGTGGGTCAGAAGTTTACATACACAAAGTTGACCGTGCCTTTAAACAGCCACAGCTCCAAAACCGCCATAAAAAAGCCTGACTACGGTTTGCAACTGCACATGGGGACAAAGAGCGTACTTTTTGGAGAAATGTCCTCTGGTCTGATGAAATAAAAATAGAACTGTTTGGCCATAATGACCATCATTATGTTTGGAGGCTTGCAAGCCGAAGAACACCATCCCAACCGTGAAGCACGGGGGTGGCAGCATCATGTTGTGGGGGTGCTTTGCTGCAGGAGGGACTGGTGCACTTCACAAAATAGATGGCATCATGAGGCAGGAAAATTATGTGGATATATTGAAGCAACATCTCAAGACATCAGTCAGGAAGTTAAAGCTTGGTCGCAAATGGGTCTTCCAAATGGACAATGACCCCAAGCATACTTCCAAAGTTGTGGCAAAATGGCTTAAGGACAACAAAGTCAAGGTATTGGAGTGGCCATCACAAAGCCCTGACCTCAATCCCATAGCAAATCTGTGGGCAGCACTGAAAAGCGTGTGCGAGCAAGGAGGTCTTCAAACCTGACTCAGTTACACCAGCTCTGTCAGGAGGAATGGACCAAAATTCACCCAACTTATTGTGGGAAGCTTGTGGAAGGATACCCATACCATTTGACCCAAGTTAAACAATTTAAAGGCAATGCTATCTGATAGGTAGTTGAGTGTATGTAAACTTCTGACCCACTGGGAATGTGATGAAAGAAATAAAAGTTGAAAGAAATAATTCTCTATACTATTATTCTGACATTTCACATTCTTAAAATAAAGTGATCCTAACTGACCTAAGACAGGGATTGTTTACAAGGATTAAATGTCAGGAATTGTGAAAAACTGAGTTTAAATGTATTTGGCTAAGGTGTATGTAAACTTCCGACTTCAACTGTATGTAGATGAGATAGATTGAATAGATATGTACCACATACAGGGTGATTTCTGGTTCTCACTTTTGTCTCTCTCCCTTTCTTCAGACACCCCAATGGTTAACTGTATATAAAAACATGCTCACTTTAATATATAAGTTAAACGTAGTTGTTTTTGTTGATGGATTGAGTGTTTTTTTGTGTGTTTATTTGAACAGAAGTAATCCCAAAGCATACTTGCTTTGGTACGAAAAACTGTGGTTGTGTCTGAAATCTTTCTAGCCTACTGCTTCTAATCAAATCAAATGTATTTATTAAAGCCCTTATTACATCAGCTGATTTCTCAAAGTGCTATAAAACCTCAAAAAGCAAGCTAAAATGTACTAACCATACTACGTACGGATATACTAGTAAAACGCAGTATTAGAGGTTAAACAAATATCAACAATACTTGACAGGAAAGAAGCAGCGGACCCTAGCGGCTGTTCGGTCAGTTTCTGACGGACGTTTTATGGTGTGACACAACATACCGGGAAGTGCCATTTTCGTTTGTCAAACTGAACCAATGCTACTAGCCAGCAGCTGACAAAATGAGTTTGTTTTTGGCCAAATTGTCATGCAAAAGGGACATAGACGAGGTAATAAAAACGGTCGCCGAAAAGGTTTTAGTTCTTCGGTTTGGAAGAGATGAAGACTCGGTCTGCCTGCAGCTTGACGAGATTGTAAGTAGCTAACATTAGCATGTGTAGCTAGCTGGCTAACTAGCTAGCTCTACCAGCTAACTACTCCAATATTGTGGCCAGTAAACATTGACATGTATGTCAGTCGTTACCAATATTTACAACAACACTGTCATTGTAAAAAAATGTTGTTTTTTAAAAACGTTTGTCTGTCTGAATCGTAATGACAGTGTTGTCATTCTTTTGCCAGCTGTCCAAAACCTCCCACGACCTGAGTAACATGGCGTCTATCTACATCGTGGATGTGGACTCTGCTCCCGTCTACACGAGATACTTCGACATCAGCTACATCCCGTCTACCGTCTTCTTCTTCAACGGACAACACATGAAGGTTGATTATGGGTGAGTGGTGAGGAAGATGGCCTACAACTGGACTCGGGCGCTAGAATACCACTGGTTGATAAAACAGTGTTAGTTTCAGTGAGTTGCAACACACTCTCCTTTTAATGTCATAGTTGTGGGTACTCCTCATATTAGCTACAAACCATTTCCCCTTTGTAGGCCTATAGTTAAAACACTGTTGTCCCTATACAGGTCTCCAGATCACACCAAGTTCGTGGGCAGTTTTAAGAACAAGCAGGACTTCCTGGATCTGATTGAGGTGATCTACAGAGGAGCTATGAGAGGGAAGATGATCGTCAAGAGTCCCATCGACCCTCGGAACATCCCCAAGTACGACCTGCTCTACCATGGGATCTAACCCCATCACGACCTGCTCAACCATGGGATCTAACCCCATCACGACCTGCTCAACCATGGGATCTAACCCCATCACGACCTGCTCAACCATGGGATCTAATCCCATCACGACCTGCTCAACCATGGGATCTAACCCCATCACGACCTGCTCAACCATGGGATCTATACCCATCACGACTTGCTCAACAATGGGATCTAGATTTCACCATGATTCGTCACCCTTCAGCACGGTTTGAGCCCTCAAGCAGCATATGTTGTCTGTGGGCCTTCAGCACGGTTTGAGCCCTCAAGCAGCATATGTTGTCTGGGGGGCCTTCAGCACGGTTTGAGCCCTCAAGCTGCTGACAATTCATTGGAAAAGAAAGCGTCTGACCAGCACAGAACGGATTGGCCCAGCCTGGACAATTGTGGTATTGGCGTTATCAAGAGACCCCACTGCAGCTGGCGCCATCTCACTTCACCATTCATACCGATGTCGTGTTTAGTGAAACTGTCCATAACGTGAGGGTTCCTAGGGAAATAGATCTCTATAAGAGACACAGGTACATGTCATAGTGGACAATCCTTTAGTTCATTCAATGAAGACTCGTTGACAGCTGGACATTTCTTGTTGCCTCTTGTTTATAGTGGGAATGCTGAATCTAATGTGTGTTTGGTGACAAGGTCTGACCCCTTGTTTATAGTGGGAATGCTGAATCTAATGTGTGTTTGGTGACAAGGTCTGACCCCTTGTTTATAGTGGGAATGCTGAATCTAATGTGTGTTTGGTGACAAGGTCTGACCCCTTGTTTATAGTGGGAATGCTGAATCTAATGTGTGTTTGGTGACAAGGTCTGACCCCTTGTGAAATGTGTTAATAAATGTGTCACTTCAAATAATGTTTGTTTCATCTCTACTGTTTCACCACAATAAATGTAATAAGGCCATTCACAGTGCTGGAGATAAGCCCAGACAGTGTTAGATGTCCTTGTATTATCTAAGCCCAGGCACCAGACAGTGTTAGAGGTCCTTGTATTATCTAAGCCCAGGCACCAGACAGTGTTAGAGGTCCTTGTATTATCTAAGCCCAGGCACCACAGACAGTGTTAGAGGTCCTTGTATTATCTAAGCCCAGGCACCAGACAGTGTTAGAGGTCCTTGTATTATCTAAGCCCAGGCACCACAGACAGTGTTAGAGGTCCTTGTATTATCTAAGCCCAGGCACCAGACAGTGTTAGATGTCCTTGTATTATCTAAGCCCAGGCACCACAGACAGTGTTAGAGGTCCTTGTATTATCTAAGCCCAGGCACCAGACAGTGTTAGAGGTCCTTGTATTATCTAAGCCCAGGCACCAGACAGTGTTATAGGTCCTTGTATTAACTAACCACTTGACAAAATGTACATGGATCAATAATGTAAAAGCCCATTTCATACAGAATGTTACAAACTGGACTTACATTTAGTAACTGACTTTGAAGAGGCTGATTGGGTCTAAATGAGCTTTTGGTGTTCATGAGATATATTACCCAGAGTTGTGTGGTGACCAGTAGATATATTACCCAGAGTTGTGTGGTTACCATGAGATATATTACCCAGAGTTGTGTGGTGACCATTAGATATATTACCCAGAGTTGTGTGGTTACCATGAGATATATTACCCAGAGTTGTGTGGTGACCATTAGATATATTACCCAGAGTTGTGTGGTTACCATTAGATATATTACCCAGAGTTGTGTGGTTACCATGAGATATATTACCCAGAGTTGTGTGGTTACCAGTAGATATATTACCCAGAGTTGTGTGGTTACCATGAGATATATTACCCAGAGTTGTGTGGTTACCATGAGATATATTACCATGAAATATATTACCATTAGATATATTACCATGAGATATATTACCCAGAGTTGTGTGGTTACCATGAGATATATTACCCAGAGTTGTGTGGTTACCATGAGATATATTACCCAGAGTTGTGTGGTTACCATGAGATATATTACCCAGAGTTGTGTGGTTACCATGAGATATATATTACCCAGACTTACCCAGAGTTGTGTGGTGACCATGAGATATATATTACCCAGAGTTGTGTGGTTACCATGAGATATATTACCCAGAGGGAATTGTTGATAATGCTGTACATTTTTTATTCTAGATAACATTTTATTTGTAAAAATGTGCCAAAAAATAATGCATTTTACATAAATGTCTTTAGTATTTTACAGATAGTAAGATGAAAAAAATGACCTGGAGTGTCTTAACAAAATGAAACTAAATATTTACCTGGAGTGTCTTAACAAAATGAAACTAAATATAATAGGATGACCTGGAGTGTCTTAGCAAAATGAAACTAAATATTTAGGATGCCCTGGAGTGTCTTAGCAAAATGAAACTAAATATTTAGGATGCCCTGGAGTGTCTTAACAAAATGAAACTAAATATTTACCTGGAGTGTCTTAGCAAAATGAAACTAAATATTTACCTGGAGTGTCTTAGCAAAATGAAACTAAATATTTACCTGGAGTGTCTTAGCAAAATGAAACTAAATATTTAGGATGACCTGGAGTGTCTTAGCAAAATGAAACTAAATATTTTAGTGGCAAAATGAAACTAAATATTTACCTGGAGTGTCTTAGCAAAATGAAACTAAATATTTACCTGGAGTGTCTTAGCAAAATGAAACTAAATATTTACCTGGAGTGTCTTAGCAAAATGAAACTAAATATTTAGGATGACCTGGAGTGTCTTAGCAAAATGAAACTAAATATTTACCTGGAGTGTCTTAGCAAAATGAAACTAAATATAATAGGATAACCTGGAGTGTCTTAGCAAAATGAAACTAAATATTTAGGATGACCTCATCCAGTTTCCAGTAAAAATGTATTTGCGTGAATTAGACGTGTCTTTCTGACCGTAAGATAAATACTCAATTCCCACTGTACTCCTGTACTTCACTGGTGTTGTGAGGTCTGATCTGTGCTGTCAGTAAGGCCTGGCGATGCCTCTCCTGTTGTGAGGTCTGCTCTGTCCCACTGGTGCTGTCAGTAAGGCCTGGTGATGCCTCTCCTGTTGTGAGGTCTGATCTGTGCTGTCAGTAAGGCCTGGTGATGCCTCTCCTGTTGTGAGGTCTGATCTGTGCTGTCAGTAAGGCCTGGTGATGCCTCTCCTGTTGTGAGGTCTGATCTGTGCTGTCAGTAAGGCCTGGTGATGCCTCTCCTGTTGTGAGGTCTGATCTGTCCCACTGGTGCTGTCAGTAAGGCCTGGTGATGCCTCTCCTGTTGTGAGGTCTGATCTGTGCTGTCAGTAAGGCCTGGTGATGCCTCTCCTGTTGTGAGGTCTGCTCTGTCCCACTGGTGCTGTCAGTAAGGCCTGGTGATGCCTCTCCTGTTGTGAGGTCTGATCTGTCCCACTGGTGCTGTCAGTAAAGGCCTGGTGATGCCTCTCCTGTTGTGAGGTCTGATCTGTCCCACTGGTGCTGTCAGTAAGGCCTGGTGATGCCTCTCCTGTTGTGAGATCTGTCTGTAATCTGCCTCTCCCGTTGTGAGGTCTGATCTGTGCTGTCAGTAAGGCCTGGTGATGCCTCTCCTGTTGTGAGGTCTGATCTGTGCTGTCAGTAAGGCCTGGTGATGCCTCTCCCGTTGTGAGGTCTGATCTGTGCTGTCAGTAAGGCCTGGTGATGCCTCTCCTGTTGTGAGGTCTGATCTGTCCCACTGGTGCTGTCAGTAAGGCCTGGTGATGCCTCTCCTGTTGTGAGGTCTGCTCTGTCCCACTGGTGCTGTCAGTAAGGCCTGGTGATGCCTCTCCTGTTGTGAGGTCTGGTCTGTGCTGTCAGTAAGGCCTGGTGATGCCTCTCCTGTTGTGAAGTCTGATCTGTGCTGTCAGTAAGGCCTGGTGATGCCTCTCCTGTTGTGAGGTCTGCTCTGTCCCACTGGTGCTGTCAGTAAGGCCTGGTGATGCCTCTCCTGTTGTGAGGTCTGATCTGTGCTGTCAGTAAGGCCTGGCAATGCCTCTCCTGTTGTGAGGTCTGATCTGTCCCACTGTGCCCCCTGCTGCGGGTCACCATACTGAAGGTGGTGGGTGGTTTAGGACTCAGCGTTTTGGAGAAGAACCTGAACACAGACTCCATGCAGACAGATGGAGCCGCGTCATGACTCTGTGTCCCAGCTGACATCTGAGGGCATCCTGCTTTCAGTGACCCCACCGGCTGGTTCAGGGGTTTGGAGCTCAGTACCCACCTAAAAGGGAACGTGTTATGGAATGTGCAATGTAAAAGAGAATATATTGTCAATTACTTCCCTGGTTATATAAAGACACCTCCTAGAGCGTGTCCTGACTTCCCTGGTTATATAAAGACATCAACCCACCTCCCAGAGCGTGTCCTGACTTCCCTGGTTATATAAAGACATCAACCCACCTCCTAGTGCGTGTCCTGACTTCCCTGGTTATATAAAGACATCAACCCACCTCCCAGAGCGTGTCCTGACTTCCCTGGTTATATAAAGACATCAACCCACCTCCTAGAGCGTGTCCTGACTTCCCTGGTTATATAAAGACATCAACCCACCTCCTAGAGCGTGTCCTGACTTCCCTGGTTATATCAACCCAAGACTTCCCTGGTTATATAAAGACATCAACCCACCTCCCAGAGCGTGTCCTGACTTCCCTGGTTATATAAAGACATCAACCCACCTCCCAGAGCGTGTCCTGACTTCCCTGGTTATATAAAGACATCAACCCACCTCCTAGAGCGTGTCCTGACTTCCCTGGTTATATAAAGACATCAACCCACCTCCCAGAGCGTGTCCTGACTTCCCTGGTTATATAAAGACATCAACCCACCTCCCAGAGCGTGTCCTGACTTCCCTGGTTATATAAAGACATCAACCCACCTCCCAGAGCATGTCCTGACTTCCCTGGTTATATAAAGACACCTCCTAGAGTGTGTCCTGACTTCCCTGGTTATATAAAGACACCTCCTAGAGCATGTCCTGACTTCCCTGGTTATATAAAGACACCTCCTAGAGCGTGTCCTGACTTCCCTGGTTATATAAAGACATCAACCCACCTCCTAGAGCGTGTCCTGACTTCCCTGGTTATATAAAGACATCAACCCACCTCCTAGAGCGTGTCCTGACTTCCCTGGTTATATAAAGACACCAACCCACCTCCTAGACCTAGAGCGTGTCCTGACTTCTCTGGTTATATAAAGACACCTCCTAGAGTGTGTCCTGACTTCCCTGGTTATATAAAGACACCAACCCACCTCCCAGAGCATGTCCTGACTTCCCTGGTTATATAAAGACATCAACCCACCTCCTAGAGCGTGTCCTGACTTCCCTGGTTGTATAAAGACATCAACCCACCTCCTAGAGCGTGTCCTGACTTCCCTGGTTATATAAAGACACCTCCTAGAGCGTGTCCTGACTTCCCTGGTTGTATAAAGACATCAACCCACCTCCTAGAGCGTGTCCTGACTTCCCTGGTTATATAAAGACATCAACCCACCTCCCAGAGCGTGTCCTGACTTCCCTGGTTATATAAAGACACCTCCTAGAGTGTGTCCTGACTTCCCTGGTTATATAAAGACATCAACCCACCTCCCAGAGCGTGTCCTGACTTCCCTGGTTATATAAAGACACCTCCTAGAGCGTGTCCTGACTTCCCTGGTTGTATAAAGACATCAACCCACCTCCTAGAGCGTGTCCTGACTTCCCTGGTTATATAAAGACACCTCCTAGAGCGTGTCCTGACTTCCCTGGTTATATAAAGACACCTCCTAGAGCGTGTCCTGACTTCCCTGGTTATATAAAGACACCAACCCACCTCCTAGAGCGTGTCCTGACTTCCCTGGTTATATAAAGACACCAACCCACCTCCTAGAGCGTGTCCTGACTTCCCTGGTTATATAAAGACATCAACCCACCTCCTAGAGCGTGTCCTCAGCCACTCCCGGCCCACCGCGTCCAACGGCTGGTGCCACAGGCTGTGGGAGGAGTCCAGGAAGGCCGCCGCCCACACCTGCCCCACCACTTGTTGTGGGCGTCGGCACAGCAGGTCCACGAACGCCAGGCCTCCATAACCGTGCGCTACCACGACGACACGCCGGGAGACGCAGCGCGACACCAGGAGGTCCCAGACGCGGTGAACGTGCTCCTCCGGAGTCTCCCCAACACCTCCTCCCTGGTTGGGGTTCATCAGGAGGACAGAGCTGCCCTCTTCTAGGACCCTCTTCACGTAGGGGATCATGCTGCCTCTTTCCAGACCTCGGCTGGCAGCAGCCCTCCAGCTCCACAGCCCACAGCGCATCGTTCCCCGGTCCTGGACCACCACCAACAGGGTGGCAGGGCTCTCCAGGGCCCCAGGGGAGAGGTACACGTAGCCCTGGCTGGGGGCTCCTCGGTGGGGGCTAAAGTAGACCCTGTGGTCCCCTTGCCCCTGAGGCTCTGCTGGAGGAGGGAGGTAGACCCCCTTGCTGAGAGATGGAGGAGGGAGGTAGACCCCCTTGCTGAGAGATGGAGGAGGGAGGTGGAGCCTGAAGAGGTGCAGCTGCTCCTCCAGGAGAGAGTGAACGTGTTGGGTGACGTGGAGACATAAGGCCTGGTCCTCTCTCTGGGCGGCGTCTGGGTCACAGCTCCGCTGGAACATGAAGGGCTCCTGGGTGACCCGGTGACACAGACGCCCGTCCGAGGTGAAGCGATAGGGGAAGATTGAGGGAGGGGAGACAGTCTGACCCCCCTGGCTCTGGGTCTGACCCTGGCTCTTAGCGGTGTCCAACATTAACTCCATCCTGGTGCAAAGCATAAAGAGAGATGTCAAACACTGGGCCAACTGATCCCGTTAGTCTCTAGCCTGGGAGTATTGAGGAAGGGCTATCTGATCCAGTTAGTCTCTAGCCTGGGAGTATTGAGGAAGGGCTACGTCTAGCCTGGGAGTATTGAGGAAGGGCTATCTGATCCCGTTAGTCTCTAGCCTGGGAGTATTGAGGAAGGGCTACATCTAGCCTGGGAGTATTGAGGAAGGGCTATCTGATCCCGTTAGTCTCTAGCCTGGGAGTATTGAGGAAGGGCTACGTCTAGCCTGGGAGTATTGAGGAAGGGCTATCTGATCCCGTTAGTCTCTAGCCTGGGAGTATTGAGGAAAGGCTACATCTAGCCTGGGAGTATTAAGGAAGGGCTACGTCTAGCCTGGGAGTATTGAGGAAGGGCTACCTGATCCTGTTAGTCTCCAGCCTGGGAGTATTGAGGAAGGGCTATCTGATCCAGTTAGTCTCTAGCCTGGGAGTATTGAGGGAGGGCTATCTGATCCCGTTAGTCTCTAGCCTGGGAGTATTGAGGGAGGGCTATCTGATCCTGTTAGTCTCTAGCCTGGGAGTATTGAGGGAGGGCTACGTCTAGCCTGGGAGTATTGAGGAAGGGCTACGTCTAGCCTGGGAGTATTGAGGAAGGGCTACATCTAGCCTGGGAGTATTGAGGAAGGGCTACATCTAGCCTGGGAGTATTGAGGAAGGGCTACATCTAGCCTGGGAGTATTGAGGAAGGGCTACGTCTAGCCTGGGAGTATTGAGGAAGGGCTACGTCTAGCCTGGGAGTATTGAGGAAGGGCTATCTGATCCCGTTAGTCTCCAGCCTGGGAGTATTGAGGAAGGGCTACCTGATCCTGTTAGTCTCTAGCCTGGGAGTATTGAGGAAGGGCTACCTGATCCTGTTAGTCTCTAGCCTGGGAGTATTGAGGAAGGGCTATCTGATCCCGTTAGTCTCTAGCCTGGGAGTATTGAGGAAGGGCCAACTGATCCCGTTAGTCTCTAGCCTGGGAGTATTGAGGAAGGGCTATCTGATCCTGTTAGTCTCTAGCCTGGGAGTATTGAGGAAGGGCTATCTGATCCTGTTAGTCTCTAGCCTGGGAGTATTGAGGAAGGGCTACGTCTAGCCTGGGAGTATTGAGGAAGGGCTACGTCTAGCCTGGGAGTATTGAGGAAGGGCTACGTCTAGCCTGGGAGTATTGAGGAAGGGCTACGTCTAGCCTGGGAGTATTGAGGAAGGGCTACGTCTAGCCTGGGAGTATTGAGGAAGGGCTACGTCTAGCCTGGGAGTATTGAGGAAGGGCTACGTCTAGCCTGGGAGTATTGAGGAAGGGCTACATCTAGCCTGGGAGTATTGAGGAAGGGCTACGTCTAGCCTGGGAGTATTGAGGAAGGGCTACGTCTAGCCTGGGAGTATTGAGGAAGGGCTACGTCTAGCCTGGGAGTATTGAGGAAGGGCTACATCTAGCCTGGGAGTATTGAGGAAGGGCTACATCTAGCCTGGGAGGAAGGGCTACATCTAGCCTGGGAGGAAGGGCTACATCTAGCCTGGGAGTATTGAGGAAGGGCTACATCTAGCCTGGGAGTATTGAGGAAGGGCTACATCTAGCCTGGGAGTATTGAGGAAGGGCTACATCTAGCCTGGGAGTATTGAGGAAGGGCTACATCTAGCCTGGGAGTATTGAGGAAGGGCTACATCTAGCCTGGGAGTATTGAGGAAGGGCTACGTCTAGCCTGGGAGTATTGAGGAAGGGCTTCGTCTAGCCTGGGAGTATTGAGGAAGGGCTATCTGATCCCGTTAGTCTCCAGCCTGGGAGTATTGAGGAAGGGCTACCTGATCCTGTTAGTCTCTAGCCTGGGAGTATTGAGGAAGGGTTACGTCTAGCCTGGGAGTATTGAGGAAGGGCTATCTGATCCCGTTAGTCTCCAGCCTGGGAGTATTGAGGAAGGGCTACCTGATCCTGTTAGTCTCTAGCCTAGGAGTATTGAGGAAGGGTTACGTCTAGCCTGGGAGTATTGAGGAAGGGCTATCTGATCCCGTTAGTCTCTAGCCTGGGAGTATTGAGGAAGGGCTATCTGATCCTGTTAGTCTCTAGCCTGGGAGTATTGAGGAAGGGTTACGTCTAGCCTGGGAGTATTGAGGAAGGGCTACGTCTAGCCTGGGAGTATTCAGGAAGGGCTTCGTCTAGCCTGGGAGTATTGAGGGAGGGCTACGTCTAGCCTGGGAGTATTGAGGAAGGGCTACCTGATCCTGTTAGTCTCTAGCCTGGGAGTATTGAGGAAGGGCTACCTGATCCCGTTAGTCTCTAGCCTGGGAGTATTGAGGAAGGGCTACGTCTAGCCTGGGAGTATTGAGGAAGGGCTACGTCTAGCCTGGGAGTATTGAGGAAGGGCTACGTCTAGCCTGGGAGTATTGAGGAAGGGCTACGTCTAGCCTGGGAGTATTGAGGAAGGGCTATCTAATCCCGTTAGTCTCTATCCTGGGAGTATTGAGGAAGGGCTACGTCTAGCCTGGGAGTATTGAGGAAGGGCTATCTGATCCTGTTAGTCTCCAGCCTGGGAGTATTGAGGAAGGGCTATCTGATCCTGCTAGTCTCCAGCCTGGGAGTATTGAGGAAGGGCTACGTCTAGCCTGGGAGTATTGAGGAAGGGCTATCTGATCCCGTTAGTCTCTAGCCTGGGAGTATTGAGGAAGGGCTACGTCTAGACTGGGAGTATTGAGGGAGGGCTACGTCTAGCCTGGGAGTATTGAGGAAGGGCTACGTCTAGCCTGGGAGTATTGAGGAAGGGCTACGTCTAGCCTGGGAGTATTGAGGAAGGGCTACGTCTAGCCTGGGAGTATTGAGGAAGGGCTAGATCCCTGGGAGTATTGAGGAAGGGCTACCTGATCCTGTTAGTCTCTAGCCTGGGAGTATTGAGGAAGGGCTATCTGATCCTGTTAGTCTCCAGCCTGGGAGTATTGAGGAAGGGCTATCTGATCCTGTTAGTCTCCAGCCTGGGAGTATTGAGGAAGGGCTATCTGATCCTGTTAGTCTCCAGCCTGGGAGTATTGAGGAAGGGCTACCTGATCCTGTTAGTCTCTAGCCTGGGAGTATTGAGGAAGGGCTACCTGATCCTGTTAGTCTCTAGCCTGGGAGTATTGAGGAAGGGCTATCTGATCCTGTTAGTCTCCAGCCTGGGAGTATTGAGGAAGGGCTATCTGATCCTGTTAGTCTCTAGCCTGGGAGTATTGGGCTATCTGATCCTGTTAGTCTCCAGCCTGGGAGTATTGAGGAAGGGCTATCTGATCCTGTTAGTCTCTAGCCTGGGAGTATTGAGGAAGGGCTATCTGATCCTGTTAGTCTCCAGCCTGGGAGTATTGAGGAAGGGCTATCTGATCCTGTTAGTCTCCAGCCTGGGAGTATTGAGGAAGGGCTATCTGATCCTGTTAGTCTCCAGCCTGGGAGTATTGAGGAAGTAGGCACATTGTTATTTGTTTTCAGGGATCATTTTACATTTCATGTAAGCCTGGGAGTATTGAGGATAAAGATGAGCAGAAATGACTGTATTAAATTATACAAACACTGAGCTATATTGTACGCTGTGATTTTTGTGGGGTAATTATATAATTTTATGCTAATACAATTGTTCCATTAATGTGTGGCTAAAGAGCTCCAGCCTGGGAGTAAACGCCATTGGATTGGAGGAAGGGCTATCTGATCCTGTTAGTCTCCAGCCTGGGAGATTGAGGGTGGGTTTGGGTCCAAATCTGAGCAGAGAATCCTGTTAGTCTGGTGCTGGATCTTTGAGCCTGGGAGTATTGGGGAGGAAGGGCTCTGCTGATCCTGTTAGTCTCCAGCCTGGGAGTATCCTGGGGCCCCGGAGCTTCCGCTGGTCCTGGGGCTGTTCTGATCGCTGGTCCTGGGGCCCCGGAAGCTTCCGCTGGTCCTGGGGCTGTTCTGCTTCCGCTGGTCCTGGGGCTGTTCTGCTCCGCTAGTCCTGGGGCCCTGGGAGTATTGCTGGAAGGGCTATCTGCTTCCGCTGATCCTGTCCTGGGGCCCCGGAAGCTTCTTGGTCCTGGGGCTGTTCTGCTTCCGCTGGTCCTGGGGCTGTTCTGCTTCCGCTGGTCTGGGGCCCCAGCCAGCTTCCGCTGGCCTGGGAGTATTGAGGAAGTGGTCCTGGGGCTGTTCTGCTTCCACTGGTCCTGGGGCTGTTCTATTCCGCTGGTCCTGGGGTTTTCAGGGATCATTTTGGTCCTGGGGCTCCATTTCGCTGGTCCTGGGGCTGTTCTGCTTCCCTGGTCCTGGGGCCCCGGAAGCTTCCGCTGGTCCTGGGGCTGTTCTGCTTCCGCTGGTCCTGGGGCTCCGGAAGCTTCCGCTGGTCCTGGGGCTGTTCTGCTTCCGCTGGTCCTGGGGCTCCGGAAGCTTCCGCTGGTCCTGGGGCTGTTCTGCTTCCGCTGGTCCTGGGGCTCCGGAAGCTTCCGCTGGTCCTGGGGCTGTTCTGCTTCCGCTGGTCCTGGGGCCCCGGAAGCTTCCGCTGGTCCTGGGGCTGTTCTGCTTCCGCTGGTCCTGGGGCCCCGGAAGCTTCCGCTGGTCCTGGGGCTGTTCTGCTTCCGCTGGTCCTGGGGCCCCGGAAGCTTCCGCTGGTCCTGGGGCTGTTCTGCTTCCGCTGGTCCTGGGGCTCCGGAAGCTTCCGCTGGTCCTGGGGCTCCGGAAGCTTCCGCTGGTCCTGGGGCTGTTCTGCTTCCGCTGGTCCTGGGGCCCGGAAGCTTCCGCTGGTCCTGGGGCTGTTCTGCTTCCGCTGGTCCTGGGGCTGTTCTGCTTCCGCTGGTCCTGGGGCTGTTCTGCTTCCGCTGGTCCTGGGGCCCCGGAAGCTTCCGCTGGTCCTGGGGCTGTTCTGCTTCCGCTGGTCCTGGGGCTGTTCTGCTTCCGCTGGTCCTGGGGCCCCGGAAGCTTCCGCTGGTCCTGGGGCTGTTCTGCTTCCGCTGGTCCTGGGGCTGTTCTGCTTCCGCTGGTCCTGGGGCCCCGGAAGCTTCCGCTGGTCCTGGGGCTGTTCTGCTTCCGCTGGTCCTGGGGCTCCGGAAGCTTCCGCTGGTCCTGGGGCTGTTCTGCTTCCGCTGGTCCTGGGGCCCCGGAAGCTTCCGCTGGTCCTGGGGCTGTTCTGCTTCCGCTGGTCCTGGGGCTGTTCTGCTTCCGCTGGAAGCTTCCGCTGGTCCTGGGGCCTGGGGTCCCCGGAAGCTTCCGCTGGTCCTGGGGGTCCTGGGGCCCCGGAAGCTTCCGCTGGTCCTGGGGCTGTTCTGCTTCCGCTGGTCCTGGGGCTCCGGAAGCTTCCGCTGGTCCTGGGGCTCCGGAAGCTTCCGCTGGTCCTGGGGCTGTTCTGCTTCCGCTGGTCCTGGGGCTCCGGAGCTTCCGCTGGTCCTGGGGCTGTTCTGCTTCCGCTGGTCCTGGGGCCCCGGAAGCTTCCGCTGGTCCTGGGGCTGACTGCTTCCGCTGGTCCTGGGGCAAAAAAGCTTCCGCTGGTCCTGGGGCCTCTGCTTCCGCTGGTCCTGGGGCTGTTCTGCTTCCGCTGGTCCTGGGGGAAGCTTCCGCTGGTCCTGGGGCTGTTCTGCTTCCGCTGGTCCTGGGGCTAAGCTTCCGCTGGTCCTGGGGCTGTCTGCTTCCGCTGGTCCTGGGGCCCCGGAAAAATCCTGGGGCTGTTCTGCTTCCGCTGGTCCAATGCTTCCGCTGGTCCTGGGGCTGTTCTGCTTCCGCTGGTCTTAAAAACCGGAAGCTTCCGCATTGCTTCCGCTGGTCCTGGGGCTGTTCTCTCCGCTGGTCCTCTGGCTGGTCCTAAAAGCTTCCGCTGGTCCTTGAATGGCCTGGTCCTGGGGCCCCAGTCTCCTGGGGCCCCGGAACTCCTAAAACCCCATTGAATGGTCCATCTCAGTCTCTGGACTGGTCCTGGGGCCCCGGAAAAACCCCTGGTTGAATGGCCGCTGGTCCTGGGGCTCCAGATGTCGGTCCTGGGGCCTTTGTTAAGGGCATCATGAACTCTCCAAGTACCAGGACATTCTAGCCCCAAAAAAACTGGTTGCCTCTGTCAGGTAAAAACTTGTCTTATTGAAAGATCCATCTTGGGGACAGTAAACCCAAGACATTCCAAAGAAAACCACCAAAAATCAACATTTTGCAATGGCCATCTCAGTCTCTGGACTTAAAAACCCCATTGAATGGCCATCTCAGTCTCTGGACTTAAAAACCCCATTGAATGGCCATCTCAGTCTCTGGACTTAAAAACCCCATTGAATGGCCATCTCAGTCTCTGGACTTAAAAACCCCATTGAATGGCCATCTCAGTCTCCGGACTTAAAAACCCCATTGAAAGGCCATCTCAGTCTCTGGACTTAAAAACCCCATTGAAAGGCCATCTCAGTCTCTGGACTTAAAAACCCCATTGAAAGGCCATCTCAGTCTCTGGACTTAAAAACCCCATTGAAAGGCCATCTCAGTCTCTGGACTTAAAAACCCCATTGAAGGCCATCTCAGTCTCCGGACTTAAAACCCCATTGAAAGGCCATCTCAGTCTCCGGACTTAAAAACCCCATTGAAAGGCCATCTCAGTCTCAGGACTTAAAAACCCCATTGAAAGGCCATCTCAGTCTCTGGACTTAAAAACCCCATTGAAAGGCCATCTCAGTCTCTGGACTTAAAAACCCCATTGAAAACCTTTGAATTGCAGAAAAGTTCATAAACACATTTCATACAGTTATTTTAAAAACTCTCATCTTTATACCAAGGGTGTCAATAATTTGGAACCACATTGCAGATATCCTAAACAAGGGTGTCAATAATTTGGAATTTTGTATATCCTAACCAAGGGTGTCAATAATTTGGAACCACACTGTATATACTAACCAAGGGTGTCAATAATTTGGAACCCCACTGTATATACTAACCAAGGGTGTCAATAATTTGGAACCACACTGTATATACTAACCAAGGGTGTCAATAATTTGGGACCCCACTGTATATCCTAACCAATAACAGGTCAAACGGTTTGCGTTACCATTTAGTTAATTGAACTATGATTTATTTTTGCGTTGGATTTATCAGTTAATTTATCACCATGGCTACTGGCTAACAGCATCCCTCCTCACCAAAACATACCTGGCTAAAGTGATGCGTTGTGGCACTCGTCAGCCCCAAAAACAGTCGCTGTGTGCGTTCTGGCGACCAGTTGTAATCCAATAACCCAAAGAAGCCAATGAGAAAAGGCACTAAACGTTACTTTCCTCTCGACTGAATATTAGTAATGACCGCGCCGACGACGCTTTGACAGATGGACGCCACAAACGAAAAGCGACGCAACCCCCCATCTATAGGTCAAAGGTGCATGACATAGTGCGCGAGTGGCATGGAAAAGACGCGTGACATCATCAGTCACAAGACACAAATATATGTTGTTTTTTTTTTTTTTTTTTTTTACATTCTATGTTTAACTTAGAGATAACAAGCTTTAACCACACAGAGATGCTTTTATTTAAAATATTAGGTTTTATTGTACACTTAATTCACACTTTATTACTGAGCAATATGATATGGCCATTGCAGGACTGTCATCTTTATCCACACATTGGCAATTGTTCCACCATGAATGTATTCTGAAGTATATGAGTTTGCATGTTGCTAGATCTTTCTCCATGTCTGCCGGGTGCTGTGAGCGTGTGTGATGATGGTTGGTGGCTTGTATCCAAATGACCTTTCGCCGTGTTGATCCCGTCTACTTGTCTGTCTACCCCTGCTGTCATACAGGGGGTCGGACCTCCGGGTGCCACTGCAGGAACACAGGGTCAGAGGTCAGAGATTAGGGACAAGGTCAAGGAGTGGTTGATGAGAGGTGTTGTGGTCAGAGAGCATGACGGACTAGAAAGGGTTCCCGCTACCAGGATAAATACGCCTGGTCTGAAAACACGCTATGCTTTTTACATGACTGGGCAGGGGCACTGGCATCAGTGGGCCTGGGAGGGCATTGGCCCACCCACGTGGGAGCCAGGACCAACCAATCAGAATGACATTTATCCCCACAACAGGGCTTTATTATATACAGAAATACTCTTCAGTTCCATCAGCTGTCCGGGTGGCTGGTCTCAGACGATCCCGCAGGTGAAGAAGGTGGATGTGGAGGTCCTGGCCTGGCGCGGTTACACGTGGTCTGCGGCTGTGGAGGTCCTGGGCCGGCCTGGTTACACGTGGTCTGTGGATGTGGAGGTCCTGGGCCGGCCTGGTTACACGTGGTCTGCGGCTGTGAGGCCGGTAGGATGTATGGCCAAATTCTCTAAAATGATGTTTTTCTCTGCTGTGGTAGAGAAATTAACATTAAATTATCTGGCCACAGCTCTGGTGGACATTCCTGCAGTCATTATGTCAATTGCACACTCCCTCAAAACTATTGACATCTATGGCATTGTGTTGTGTGACAAAACTGCACATTTTAGAGTGGCCTTTTATTGTCCCCGGCCCAAGGTACACCTGTTTAATGATCTTGCTGTTTAATCAGCTTCTTGATATGCCACACCTGTTTAATGATCTTGCTGTTTAATCAGCTTCTTGGTATGCCACACCTGTTTAATGATCTTGCTGTTTAATCAGCTTCTTGAAATGCCACACCTGTCAGGTGGACGGATTACTTTGGCAAAAGAGAAATGCTCACTAACAGGAATTACTCTATGCTCGCTTTGAGGCAAGCAACACTGAAGCAGGCATGAGAGCATCAGCTGTTCCGGATGACTGTGTGATCACGCTATCCGTAGCCGATGTGAGTAAGACCTTTAAACAGGTCAACATTCAGGAGGCCGCAAGGCCAGGCGGATTGCCAGGACGTGTACTCCGAGCATGCGCTGACCAACTGGCAAGTGTCTTCACTGATATTTTCAACCTCTCCCTGTCTGAGTCTGTAATACCTACATTTTTCAAGCAGACCACCATAGTCCCTGTGGCCAAAAACATTAAGGTAACCTGCCTAAATGACTACCGCCCCTGGCACTCACGTCTGTAGCCATGAAGTGCTTTGAAAGGCTGGTCATGGCTCACATCAACACCATTATCCCAAAAACCTAGACCCATTCCAATTTGCATACCGCCCCAACACATCCACAGATGATGCAATCTCTTTTGCACTCCATGCTGCCCTTTCCCACCTGGACAAAAGGAACAGCTATGTGAGAATGCTATTCATTGACTACAGCTCAGTGTTCAACACCATAGTGCCCTCAAAGCTCATCAATAAGCTAAGGACCCTGGGACTAAACACCTCCCTCTGCAACTGGATCCTGGACTTCCTGACGGACTGCCCCCAGGTGGTAAGGGTAGGTAACAACACATCTGCCATGCTGACCTCAACACAGGGGCCCTCGGGGTGCATGCTCAGTCCCCTCCTGTACTCCCTGTTCACCCACGACTGCATGGCCAAGCACGACTCCAACACCATCAATAAGTGAGACAGCCAATAAGGAGGAGGTCAGAGACCTGGCCGTGTGGGGCCAGAATAACAACCTATCCCTCAACGTAACCAAGACTAAGGAGATGATTGAGGACCGAGCACTCCCCCATTCTCATCGATGGGGCTGTAGTGGAGCAGGTTGAGAACCACTACACCACAACCACTACACTACAACCACTACACTACAACCACTACACCACAACCACTACACTACAACCACTACACTACAACCACTACACTACAACCACTACAACCACTACAACCACTACACTACAACCACTACACTACAACCACTACACTACAACCACTACACTACAACCGATACACTACAACCACTACACTACAACCACTACACTATAACCACTACACTACAACCACTACACTACAACCACTACACTACAACCACTACACTACAACCACTACACTACAACCACTACACTACAACCACTACAACCACTACACTACAACCACTACACTATAACCACTACACTATAACCACTACACTACAACCACTACACTACAACCACTACACTACAACCACTACACTACAACCACTACACTACAACCACTACACTACAACCACTACACTACAACCATACACTACAACCTACACTACAACCACTACACTACAACCACTGATTCCCACACTACAACCATTTAACTACAACCACTGATTACAACCCCAATACCCATTTAACTACACCACTACAACAACTACACTACAACCACACATACCACTATTTAACTACAACCACTGATTCCCAACTACAACCATTTAATACCCACTGGAAGCATGCATTCTCCAGAGCGCTGATTCCCAATACCCATTTAATACCCACTGATTCCCAATAGCCATTTAAAACCCACTGATTCCCAATACCCATTTAATACCCACTGATTCCCAATACCCATTTAATACCCACTGATTCCCAAAACCCATTTAACACCAACTGATTCCCAAAACCCATTTAATACCCACTGATTCCCAATACCCATTTAATACCCACTGATTCCCAATACCCATTTAACACCCACTGATTCCCAATACCCATTTAATACCCACTGATTCCCAATACCCATTTAATACCCACTGATTCCCAAAACCCATTTAATACCCACTGATTTACCCATTAACACCCACTGATTCCCAATACCCATTTAATACCCACTGATTCCCAATACCCATTTAATACCCACTGATTCCCAATACCCACTTATTCCCAATACCCATTTAATACCCACTGATTCCCAATACCCATTTAATACCCACTGATTCCCAATACCCATTTAATACCCACTGATTCCCAATACACATTTAATACCCACTGATCCCCAATACCCATTTAATACCCACTGATTCCCAAAACCCATTTAATACCCACTGATTCCCAATACCCACTTATTCCCAATACCCATTTAATACCCACTGATTCCCAATACCCATTTAATACCCACTGATTCCCAATACCCATTTAACACCCACTGATTCCCAAACCCATTTAAACCCACTGAGAATACCCATTTAATACCCATTGTTATACCCATTTAACACCCACTGAGCAATACCCATTTAATACCCACTGATTCCCAATACCGGATTAATATTGATCCCCAATACCCATTTAACACCCACTGATTCCCAATACCCATTTAATACCCACTGATTCCCACCCATTTAATATCCACCGATTCCCAATACCCATTTTACCCACCGATTCCCAATACCCATTTAACAACTGATTAATACCCATTTAACATCACTGATTTACCCATTTAACACCCACTGATTCCCAATACCCATTTAATACCCACTGAGTCCCAATACCCATTTAATACCCACTGAGTCCCAATACCCATTTAATACCCACTGATTCCCAATACCCATTTAATACCCACTGATTCCCAAACCCATTTAATACCCACTGATTCCCAATACCCAAATTTAATACCCACTGTCCACTGATTCCCAATACCCATTTTATGAAGAAATGTTAGCATACTTTTGATTAACAATATGAAAATAATAATAGAATGAATCCCATTTTATAGCACAAATAATTTATACCCATTGTCATTATTACCCATTTAACAGCATTAAAAGTAATGATTACCCATTTAGTTACTGATTAACACCCATTTAATACAAATAAACAAAACAATTATTTATACCCATTTAACACCCACTGATTAGTAATACCCATTTAATAATATTATAATAAAACCCATTTAATACTTTTTTCAACTGATTCCCAATACCCATTTAACACCCACTGATTCCCAATACCCATTTAACACCCACTGATTCCCAATACCCATTTAATACCCCTGCGTACCCATTTAACACCCACTGGTACCATTTATACCCAATTCAATACCTATTTAATTGAGCCATAGCCCATTTAATTCCCATGGATACCCATTTAATACCCACTGATTTCAATACCCATTTGGAATGATTCCGCCTACCATTTTCTGATTCCCAATACCCATTTAACACCCACTGATTCCATCATCTCCTGGCAAAAACCCATTTAAGAAAAAGCCACTAACAATATGTTTCTTATGTATTAATGGTCATCATATAAAGTTTAAACAGACATAAGGCAAACAAGAATAACCAGATCATTGTTAGCATCTCAGCTGAGCAAGTAGCCTCATTTAATTTCTGGACAACTTTTGGTGAATGTCAGAGGAACTATTGGATTCATGTAAAATGCAATATTAGATAATAATATGCGACCACCGCCAGCAAGAATAATTATGACATCAGTGATTTTCCTTTCAAATAAAAGTGCAAGAATTTTGAACCGAAATGTTAACATTTTATAAAGAAATGTCAGCATACTTTTGATTAACAATATGAAAATAATAATAAAGGTCCCTTATAGATAAATACTTATTACATTTAAAATGACATTTAGTTAGATGTAACTGGTTAAATCCAATCGTTAATTAAACCAATTTTATATTGCACTATTAATAATGATGTTCAATATGTTTTTATATTAATTAACTTTAGAAAACACACCTGTTTAGGGGACCTGTGTGGTTCTGGTACCGGTTCCTGTTCGTTGGTACGTAGTAATATGGTTAAATTTCAAATCCCGGAGCTGACCAGGTTTACAAATCCATAGAGTAACCCAACCCAAGGAGCGTCATTTGCTCGTTCTGACTTGCCTAGTAAAATAAAATAAAAGTAAAACCAATCAGCTTACACAAACAAAAACATTGTTGATCATGTAGGCTTGACATATATATATTTTTTTTAAAGACATAATATCTTATAGAACTACTTTTAATTATTCTTTGTATGATAACTTAGTATAAAATATATTAATAATTGTATACATTTTGTCTAATAAATTCTGAAGGGTTGCAAAAATCCGTAACCCGGAAGTACTTAGTCATTCTTGCCCACTTCATAGCGGCGTGACCTTGCGCAACGCGTGATTTCATGAACGAACCTATTTATCGTAACCTTTAATAGTTGTTTATTTGAAATGATGGTAACGATAACATAAACTATCAATTTCTAACATAGTCACTAGTCATAACTTGCAAGCTATGCTTTCTCTATTCAAATCCGCTCTTGTCGGATTGGCCAACACGGGTAGATCCACGGGGCTCCAAGGTAAGGTTCTGTCACAGTAGCTGGTTTGCGGACGAGGGGTAAGACGCTGCAAACTGTTCTTTATCTCATCAAAAAAACATGACAAGACTGGCCCCGTGTTTTGTGAGTGTGAGAGAGTGCTTGACAACTAGCTCGTGTTGGAAATGGACGCGAGTAGTGTGGACGAAATGGAGAAAAGATTGGAGAAGAAACAGCCGAACAATATTAGGTGTCAGTTGTGATATGGAGCGGAAGGATGAGGGTCACGGATCTGAATGGGCTGTAGTCCGAAAGACCGGAAGAAGAGAGATCCTGATACAGGAAGCGATGGAGTGTCTAGTAAAGAAAGCATAAAGAGGGCCAAGGTAGGAAACAATAGTAGTGATGTGTTGTAGTGGAAAGTCGTGATGGTGTTTGATGAGACCACAGGGCTTCAGTTACACATTATCCGACTAACCAATGTCAAAGAGAAAGAGAGAGGTGTGAGGTCCAACTGGCCCGGTTCATTAGAAAAGGAAAAGATTGTAAATATTTTGTAGTTGTCAGGCTCATCAAGGGAAGATGATGCAATTGGAAAAGCTTAATGGGAAGAAGATGAAAAGTCATGTCCCGGGTTCTTATGCTTGGTTGAGTAGAGTCATCGCTGGTGTCCCAAAATATCTAACCAACCAGTTAGATGAAGAAGGAGCTAGGCAAGGGAGGCAGAGTGGTTGAGTAGAGTCATCGCTGGTGTCCCAATATGTCCCCATGATATTATATAACATGTGAAGGGAGGCAGAGTGGTTGAGTAGAGTCATCGCTGGTGTCCCAATATGTCCCCATGATATTAAATAACATGTGAAGGGAGGCAGAGTGGTTGAGTAGAGTCATCGCTGGTGTCCCAATATGTCCACATAATATTATATAACATGCGAAGGGAGGCAGAGTGGTTGAGGCCAAAAGGTTGATCAGTAGGAAAGAAGTGAGAGCCTGTGGGTCCTGCCGAGAGCCTGCCGAGAGCCCGCCGAGAGCCTGTGGGTCCTGCCGAGAGCCTGTGGGTCCTGCCGAGAGCCTGTGGGTCCAGATGAAGGAGCTAGCTGTGAATGGTTGCCCTACAAACCAACCAGCTTGACGATCTTAAATAAATGCTCATGCTGTATTCCTGCAATCTTTTGCAACACGCTTGACTGGCTGCCTGCAGCCACTATTATATTAGCTGGGCTTTCTAGCTAACGGCTTTAGCTAGCTAGCAGCAATATTAAACTATGATTGTTTGTTGTCTAGGTGTCCTGCAGAGTCATCTGAAGGTCTTGTCTGCTGGGATGAAGACATACGAGGTGCCTCCAGACTACAGCGGTAAGCATCTTTCTTTGCCATGTACCTTCAGCATTCAATCTTCAGCATTCAATGGAGTTGACCTGGCTTCCTAGAATGGATGAAGCATTGTGTTGACCTGGCTTCCTAGAATGGATGAAGCATTGTGTTGACCTGGCTTCCTAGAATGGATGAAGCATTGTGTTGAACTGGCTTCCTAGAATGGATGAAGCATTGTGTTGAACTGGCTTCCTAGAATGGATGAAGCATTGTGTTGAACTGGCTTCCTAGAATGGATGAATCATTGTTGTTGAACTGGCTTCCTAGAATGGATGAATCATTGTTGTTGAACTCTTCCTAGAATGGATGAAGCATTGTGTTGACCCTCTTATCTAGAATGGATGAAGCATTGTGTTGACCCTCTTATCTAGAATGGATGAAGCATTGTGTTGACCCTCTTATCTAGAATGGATGAAGCATTGTGTTGACCCTCTTATCTAGAATGGATGAAGCATTGTGTTGACCCTCTTATCTAGAATGGATGAAGCATTGTGTTGACCCTCTTATCTAGAATGGATGAAGCATTGTGTTGACCCTCTTATCTAGAATGGATGAAGCATTGTGTTGACCCTCTTATCTAGAATGGATGAAGCATTGTGTTGACCCTCTTATCTAGAATGGATGAAGCATTGTGTTGACCCTCTTATCTAGAATGGATGAAGCATTGTGTTGACCCTCTTATCTAGAATGGATGAAGCATTGTGTTGACCCTCTTATCTAGAATGGATGAAGCATTGTGTTGACCCTCTTATCTAGAATGGATGAAGCATTGTGTTGACCCTCTTATCTAGAATGGATGAAGCATTGTGTTGACCCTCTTATCTAGAATGGATGAAGCATTGTGTTGACCCTCTTATCTAGAATGGATGAAGCATTGTGTTGACCCTCTTATCTAGAATGGATGAAGCATTGTGTTCTAGAATGGATGAAGCATTGTGTTGACCCTCTTATCTAGAATGGATGAAGCATTGTGTTGACCCTCTTATCTAGAATGGATGAAGCATTGTGTTGACCTCTTATCTAGAATGGATGAAGCATTGTGTTGACCCTCTTATCTAGAATGGATGAAGCATTGTGTTGACCCTCTTATCTAGAATGGATGAAGCATTGTGTTGACCCTCTTATCTAGAATGGATGAAGCATTGTGTTGACCTAGAATGGATGAAGCATTGTGTTCTTATCTAGAATGGATGAAGCATTAGAATGGATGAAGCATTGTGTTGACCCTCTTATCTAGAATGGATGAAGCATTGTGGTTGACCTTATCTAGAATGGATGAAGCATTGTGTTGACCCTCTTATCTAGAATGGATGAAGCATTGTGTTGACCCTCTTATCTAGAATGGATGAAGCATTGTGTTGACCCTCTTATCTAGAATGGATGAAGCATTGTGTTGACCCTCTTATCTAGAAGGTTGACCTCTTATCTAGAATGGATGAAGCATTGTGTTGACCCTCTTATCTAGAATGGATGAAGCATTGTGTTGACCCTCTTATCTAGAATGGATGAAGCATTGTGTTGACCCTCTATCTAGAATGGATGAAGCATTGTGTTGACCTCTTATCTAGAATGGATGAAGCATTGTGTTGACCCTCTTATCTAGAATGGATGAAGCATTGTGTTGACCCTCTTATCTAGAATGGATGAAGCATTGTGTTGACCCTCTTATCTAGAATGGATGAAGCATTGTGTTGACCCTCTTATCTAGAATGGATGAAGCATTGTGTTGACCCTCTTATCTAGAATGGATGAAGCATTGTGTTGACCCTCTTATCTAGAATGGATGAAGCATTGTGTTGACCCTTATCTAGAATGGATGAAGCATTGTGTTGACCTCTTATCTAGAATGGATGAAGCATTGTGTTGACCCTCTTATCTAGAATGGATGAAGCATTGTGTTGACCTCTTATCTAGAATGGATGAAGCATTGACTTATCTAGAATGGATGAAGCCCTCTTATCTAGAATGGATGAAGCATTGTGTTGACCCTCTTATCTAGAATGGATGAAGCATTGTGTTGACCCTCTTATCTAGAATGGATG
This sequence comes from Oncorhynchus gorbuscha, assembly GCF_021184085.1. Taxonomy (NCBI): domain Eukaryota; kingdom Metazoa; phylum Chordata; class Actinopteri; order Salmoniformes; family Salmonidae; genus Oncorhynchus; species Oncorhynchus gorbuscha. The sequence goes on from NW_025748823.1 coordinate 28,251, forward strand.
AAGCATTGACCTCTTATCTAGAATGGATGAAGCATTGTGTTGACCTCTTATCTAGAATGGATGAAGCATTGTGTTGACCCTCTAATGAATGATGAACATTGTGTTGACCTCTTATCTAGAATGGATGAAGCATTGTGTTGACCTCTTATCAGAATGGATGACATTCATGTTGACCTCTTATCTAGAATGGATGAAGCATTGTGTTGACCCTCTTATCTAGAATGGATGAAGCATTGTGTTGACCTCTTATCTAGAATGATGAAGCATGTTGACCCTATCTAGAATGGATGAAGCATTGTGTTGACCCTCTTATCTAGAATGGATGAAGCATTGTGTTGACCCTCTTATCTAGAATGGATGAAGCATTGTGTTGACCCTCTTATCTAGAATGGATGAAGCATTGTGTTGACCCTCTTATCTAGAATGGATGAAGCATTGTGTTGACCCTCTTATCTAGAATGGATGAAGCATTGTGTTGACCCTCTTATCTAGAATGGATGAAGCATTGTGTTGACCCTCTTATCTAGAATGGATGAAGCATTGTGTTGACCCTTTATCTAGAATGGATGAAGCATTGTGTTGACCCTCTTATCTAGAATGGATGAAGCATTGTGTTGACTCTTTATCTAGAATGATGAAGCATTGTGTTGAATGGATGAAGCATTGTGTTGACCCCTCTTATCTAGAATGGATGAAGCATTGTGTTGACCCTCTTATCTAGAATGGATGAAGCATTGTGTTGACCCTCTTATCTAGAATGGATGAAGCATTGTGTTGACCCTCTTATCTAGAATGGATGAAGCATTGTGTTGACCCTCTTATCTATCTAGAATGGATGAAGCATTGTGTTGACCCTCTTATCTAGAATGGATGAAGCATTGTGTTGACCCTCTTATCTAGAATGGATGAAGCATTGTGTTGACCTCTTATCTAGAATGGATGAAGCATTGTGTTGACCCTCTTATCTAGAATGGATGAAGCATTGTGTTGACCCTCTTATCTAGAATGGATGAAGCATTGTGTTGACCCTCTTATCTAGAATGGATGAAGCATTGTGTTGACCCTCTTATCTAGAATGGATGAAGCATTGTGTTGACCCTCTTATCTAGAATGGATGAAGCATTGTGTTGACCCTCTTATCTAGAATGGATGAAGCATTGTGTTGACCCTCTTATCTAGAATGGATGAAGCATTGTGTTGACCCTCTTATCTAGAATGGATGAAGCATTGTGTTGACCTCTTATCTAGAATGGATGAAGCATTGTGTTGACCCTCTTATCTAGAATGGATGAAGCATTGTGTTGACCCTCTTATCTAGAATGGATGAAGCATTGTGTTGACCCTCTTATCTAGAATGGATGAAGCATTGTGTTGACCCTCTTATCTAGAATGGATGAAGCATTGTGTTGACCCTCTTATCTAGAATGGATGAAGCATTCAGTTGACCCTCTTATCTAGGAATGGATGAAGCATTGTGTTGACCTCTATCTAGAATGGATGAAGCATTGTGTTTGACCCTCTTATCTAGAATGGATGAAGCATTTTCAGGTTGACCCTCTTATCTAGAATGGATGAAGCATTGTGTTGACCCTCTTATCTAGAATGGATGAAGCATTGTGTTGACCCTCTTATCTGAATGGATGAAGCATTGTGTTGACCCTCTTATCTAGAATGGATGAAGCATTGTGTTGACCCTCTTATCTAGAATGGATGAAGCATTGTGTTGACCTCTTATCTAGAATGATGAAGCATTGTGTTGACCCTCTTATCTAGAATGATGAAGCATTGTGTTGACCCTCCTTTTATCTAGAATGGATGAAGCATTGTGTTGACCCTCTTATCTAGAATGGATGTACATTGTGTTGACCCTTATCTAGAATGGATGAAGCATTGTGTTGACCTCTTATCTAGAATGGATGAAGCATTGTGCTATTGACCCTCTTATCTAGAATGGATGAAGCATTATGTTGACCTCTTCATCTAGTTGACCCTCTTATCTAGAATGGATGAAGCATTGTGTTGACCCTCTTATCTAGAATGGATGAAGCATTGTGTTGACCCTCTTATCTAGAATGGATGAAGCATTGTGTTTTGGACCCTTTATCTAGAATGGATGAAGCATTGTGTTGACCTCTCTTATCTAGAATGGATGAAGCATTGTGTTGACCCTCTTATCTAGAATGGATGAAGCATTGTGTTGACCCTCTTATCTAGAATGGATGAAGCATTGTGTTTGACCCTCTTATCTAGAATGGATGAAGCATTGTG